>NC_090894.1:6997665-7030165 GCF_036669925.1 Montipora capricornis
ACCATTCTCTTTTGTAAGTGAACCCTTTTCCGACCCGCGCGCAAGGGGAATACTCTGGATTTAATATTACTGATGTACCTGACCGTATAACGAACATCCTGATCATGACTCGTGTTCAGGCTGGCCTTTCGACCGACCACGACCTACTTAGTCCTGTTTCGGGACTCCCTCTTACCCCGCCCTGAAAATGGGCCTGGAACCCAGGCGGGAAAAGAGAGAGTCCTGGATTACTTGCAAGCGCATTCTCGGAAAGAGCCAATCAGATTGGTTCATCAGATTGCAAAAAAATGGAACAAAGGAGACTTTGTCTTATTGGCGGTTGAAAATTGTAGCATCCAGTTTCCAAACCGCGCGGTTTGATGTAAACAAAGATGGCGTTCGAAGCGATCATCGTTCGTTTTATACCTTGAAGGCGGTCTCTTAAACCTCAAATGGCGGGATTTTTTTCTTTATTCACGCTTTTTTGTAAGCAACCCTTTTGGTTTGTTGGGGGAAGCAACGCTCTTTTAGACTAAGCTCAATATTACAAGTTCACAGCTTTTATTTCTCCATGTAAGTAGACGTATGGCAGCAAATGCGCCAAGTGTGAAAAACCCGCTCAAAGTCCTTCGTTGGGAAGAGAGTGCTATCTGCAGAAAACGTTACAACGGGGTTAAGCGAAATCGTCGATCTCGAAGGCTTCGATTCAATCTAAGCAGAATTCGAATGCTCGTACAGCGAAGCAATGGAAGGAGCTCGAGGTATGTGTTGAGTCATCGTTTACCATTATCAGATCTTTGAATTCTCTTAAAGAACAATTGTTTTCAATTTTATCGCGACAGATATGTCGGGCGGAATTCTGTCTAACTGTGAGACGAAAGGTGAATTCTTGCTTAGTTCACTGCGTTTACTTGACTTGCATATGCGACCACTCTCAAGACATGTACATACTAACTTTAAAATTTAACTTTCTTTCATTCAATGAAACCGAAATAATATTCATAATTACATAGTAATCATAAGGGTATACTTGATTTTAAAAAAATTGTTAAAAGGGATCAATTAGTACATAAGAACTTATTACTTTATTGGATAATAGGGAAGATATCTGTTTATGAACATTGCTTTTGTTATTGAAATGTGCCAACCACAAGATCAAAAGATCCTTTGTTTCGACAGCCAGTGAGGCTCTGGTTGGCACATTAATGACAATAGGTGACGTAAACGATATCTTTCCCTAAATTATCCTTGATTAATTGTGACCCCTTCAAGTCTTATTTATGCTACCAGCAAATTATTATTGAAAAGTAATGATAATGTTTTCAAGAAATCTAGACATTAGTAAAAGTAAAGAATGATGTGGTGGTTACTGCCACAGGGGTTTCAGGTTGTACTGGAATGAAGTTTTGTCAATTGGTTCTAATTGCGGAGGTAAAAATTGCCCTGGACCCTTTTTTGATTTAATTTATGCAAATTTTGAAATGTGCATTATGTGTGATGTCTGGAAATATATAAACCAGGGCAGAGGGCTTGTCTTCTGTGCAATTTTTAAATTAAGAAGGGCAGTGTCATTTCAAATTCAAGGCGAAGCAGATTTTTGTTGATATGACACTGACAGGATATTGTTAACTACTTGCAGTATTTGATGTTAACATTCCATGCTCATTCATATTCACTGCAGAGAATATAACGTAAATTTATCTTAATCTGGAGGAAATGCTCTGAATGTACAGCCGCTGATCTTAAATGCTTTTGGCACATCAAGTATTCAGGATTTAAAGTAAATGCATCAGTAATATTACTGTATCAGTTAGTGAACCAGTATTAAACAACTATTTTTAAAAAAAATTCTTCATTTAGCTATCATATCAATAATGTCCCCATATTGAAACTTGGTTTCAACATTGTTAATGAATTAATTGGTATACATTAATTTTGCATGATGGACCATTACGCGCCATTGTTTGTTCGTTACATTTATATTTTACTTTATTCTTGGTGTAGGGAAACTTGTAGTAAAAACTGAAAAAGACATGGAAATATCAGAGAGAAAGTATACCACAATATGGCTGTTTACAGCGGACAAAATATTAAATTGACTTTTTTTGGTGTCATTCCTTGCACATAAAAAGTCACATGTACTGTAAAACTTGATTGTGCACAAAAAGATGAAATAAATACATGTCTTGTATTTATAGTATTCATTAAGAACTTTTTTATCTTTCTAACATCATTGAGCAATGCACACTAAAGAAATAAATAGTGGTAGCTGGATAAATGAATGGATAAAATATATACTGGATGCCCCAAAGCACTAGCCTATGGGATTGAAATTTTTAAAATATACATTCTATACAAATATAATGTTTATTTACTTATCATGTAAATCTTACTGCACAGTTTGTAAATTCATAATTTTCAATCAAGTAAGAAAGTTATAACTTGAAAATTAGAGAACAGAGTTGTCAGTGATAAATGAAATGAGTGTATATTTGAATTGTGGGTTTTAGACAAAAGAGAGAAGTGATCGTCACACTTATCTGGACAATTAAGCAAATTATTGTTGATTACAGACACCTAAAAAATTCAGGTGCTTCAATGAGATCTACCACTTGAGCTACAAAGCCACTCAAGGACAAAGGACTGAGTGGCTTCACAAGATTAACATTGGGAGGATTATTATTATTATTATTATTACTGAAAAGTGGAAATCAGTGTTATTATGTCAGGAGTTTAACCATGTATTATCTAGACTATCAATAGTTTAGAGCTTCAAGTTAGAGCATTTCATATTTATTGAAAGCTGAAGTGTTAATGATGTTAACTATATGCTTAACTTAGGTGTAAAAAATTATCAGTTGGAAAAGTGCAACTGAATGGATATCCTGCTCGATAGATTGAGTACTATTTGAAGTCAATAATTAACAATTATTCGCCAAAGGTGAGGTGAATATTCGTAAATAATTGTTCTAGCATAATCACATAAGTGATTATTTGAAAAATATGCAAAGTTAAAATGGGGCAAGTACTTCAATGACACTGGAAAGGCAGGTGGATGCATTCCAATAGATCAGAGGGTTGGGCACGAGGTTCGAAATATGAAAGACCATGCACTTTGCAAGGCTTCAAAATAATCTAAATGAAACAAATGCACTGAGATATTGTCATTCACAATCAAAGGGACAAACTATTTTAACAAATATTGACAGAGTCTTAGGTGTTAATAAAATTCTAGGATGATGTCACTCTACATTTCCTAACCACCCTCAAAACCTCTTGGAGTGTCTTGACATGGGAAAATTGAAGAGGTGGATGACAACATTGGTCAAAAAAATTTCCAATGGTCAATATTTGTATGGTGGGCCAGAAATTGATTCTGATCAATCTGGTTCTGATAAGGAGTGACTGTTATCGTTGAAAGGAAGGTCTTTGAGGTAGGTAGTGATATTAAATGGTTCACTTGAAAGACTTTGTGCTCGCGTTCGTCTGGAATGGCTCTACCATCGAAAATTAATACAACATCCTGATTGGTTGAATGTGCCATCAGGCTTTCCCAAATTCCTTTAATAGATTTTCCCACTGTGGGAAACTAGCTTCAGTGCACAGGGTCGTTAGGGTGAACATGACCCTTTACCAGTGTGAAAAGCAGGGTTTCAGCATCCTGACTTTGCACCAGGTTTTATAAACAAAGTCTCGTGTTTTTTTTTTTCAATGTTTCACAACTACTACACTTACATCTAACCAAGATACACTTTTGGATTATGAAGGTTGAGTTTTATCAACAGACTAGACGATTTCACTGTTGGACTTTTTAACTTTTAGACCAGGTTGTCAGGGTTTGCTTTCATTTCCACAATGTCAACGATATTCTGAGCCAAAATAGGGTCTAAAACATCTGTTTTCTGGAGAACATCTTCTGTTTCACAATTTTAGAAAAAAATCCAGCCCCATGGTCAGGAGAAAGAAGAGAGGTAGTAAATCAACAGCGATGCTCTCAGTTGTAGCAGTTGATTTTCAATGCACTTTCTCTGGTCTCCACTAAGAACTGGCTTCTCAGTTTCTGGTGGTTGGTCTGTCATTTGCTTGTCATCAACCTCTACTGAATCCATGGATTGAATGAGAAGGCATTCTTCACAGTTACATACATATGCTCACACTTTCAATTTCCTGCTTTGCATCTGTTTCTCCATCAAAATAGCGCAAAAGTAAAGGCCAATGACATTCTCAATTGTTTCAGACATAGAACCTCATTTTCAGAAGATCACAGATTTCAGATTGGTACTTTGTTGTCTTCCTGTTAAACTTGGAAGAACAGATCCCAAACTCTTTGTTTGAGTAATATAATTTGGCTACTGCTTGTGTCTCATCCCTCCCACACCTGCCAGATTCCTGAGCATAATTCAAAAGGCTGCAAGGAGATCTAATGACTTGGGAGATATAATGACTTGGGAGTCCATCCCAAAAGGTACTGTGGCAATGACCACTCTGAGTCTACTCTGAGGACTGCAAACCTGACTGATGATGTATTTTTTGGAGGTATCATCAGTACTGTTTGTAAACATGTTGACTACATCCCTAACAATGCGTTTCAGAAGGAAAAATGCTTTTAACTATTACATTTTTCAAGGTTTTAGTGGAAGGAAAATCACCTTGAACATCCTCATTTATTAATATTCACGAACAAATTTTGACAAAACAAAAAATCCTGATAATCAACGTGCGGATAATTGATGTTTGACTGTGCATATACATGTATAAATTAGGAACAGTTACGTTATCATCAACAACAAAAAGTCCAGGTCGTGATTCAATTTCGTTTAATTTTTTTTCTAATTGTTTTATATAATTACATAGGGTATCTAAACTAAACTCCTAAGACAACATGGAATGACAGTTTCAATAATTACTGTGCACCTCAAATATCAATACACTGGATCAGTGCGGTCATCATATGACTAGAAATTATAGATCGAGAGAAGTAATGATCAATAAACAAGAGTTCCAGCCGGAGATTTAGTAGTCATTGCTGAACGATTCACATCCACAACCAACAGTTTTATACTTACAACTGTAACACACAGTGGGCCTCGTTAACAGCCATGCGTACGATATTTTTTTGCAATTTCAGCAGCTGTTCTCGCACGGATTCTTCATAAAGACTCTCGGGAGAGCATATCAAAATTTGATATTTTTCTGCGCCAAAATCATGTTCAGTTGGGAATTCACCATGAAGTTTCAGGCGCGAAATTCCACACTTTCGTATGTCATAAATCTGATCTTCCATAAGTGCTTTTAAGGGACTCACGATTAGAAGGACTGATTTAGAACTAACATCGGACTCGGATCGAAGAAAATCACAAACATAAGGAACTTCAACGTAACAAACAGACTTGCCAACTCCTGTTGCTTCCTTAACAAAAACATCATTAACGATAACGAATGCTTGGATAGCATGAAGTTTTTCCGCCTTGGGCACAAAGTTAAACTGACATTTCTCAAATGCAAAATCAAATGCCTCCGGCAAATTTCCTTTCACATTATCCGCCATGTTTTCAGTACAAAAACACTCGAAATAAACTATGCCCAAATTAGGAATCTGTTTCCAAATATGGTTTTTTCCCCAGTTTTGGGGGAAAAAATGGCGTCGTTCCGAGCATGCGCTTGCAAGTAATACAGGACTCTCCCTTTTCCCGCCTGGGTTCCAGGCCCATTTTCAGGGCGGGGTAAGAGGGAGTCCCGCAACAGGACTACGACCTACTGACTTTGTTGCCATGCCACTTCGGTTGAGAAAGCCTGCTCGCTGTGTCTACAATCAAATCAGCTGACTTGAGAACTATGCAGAGTTAAGCTATCACTAAGGATGGCACAGTCGGTTAGTACGCGGCCTTGGTGAAAGAGGTCTTGAGTTCGATTCCCGGATCTCGCATCCTTGTTTCGAGTTCTTTCCTTTCCGTGTAGCTAAGTAGCTTTAAATACCCGTAAAACGGAACACTGATGGAGAGGGGGGAGTAAAATGAGCGCACCGTCGACCTCAGGTTTGTCAGTTGAATTACTGTTACGAGTTATCGACGTTAAATATGGTTGCTTTACTTTACTTTACTTTACTTTACTTTACTTTATGTAATTGAGATGTTGACGCCTGCTGGTCTAATTGGAAATCCGCCCATTGGGATATTATTGATGCTAATATTCCCAAGGATAGAGTTAGGGATTCAAACACACCACTGTGGATTGACAAGGAAGTTTGGCATCTGCTGAAGAAGAAACAGTTCGCTAAACGTGCCGCTAAGAAGCTCTACAGTGCATTTTAGACTCGCGCAAGGCTCCGAGCCCAGACGGTGTTCCTACAATCGTGCTAAAGTCGTGTGCAAGGGAAATATCGCCCTCTCTCTGCGCCCTCCTTAATTTATCTCTTGCGGAGGGTAAACTACCCATCGAATGGATAGATACCCTTGTCGTCCCCGTTCTTAAGAAAGGCAAAAAGGCGGTGCATATCTAAGCATCTTAAGGAGTTTCTTTGTCCTTTCTTCGATAACTCTCAGCATGGGTTTCTTCAGGGTCGCTCAACAGTCACCCAACTGCTGGCGTTTTATCGCGAGATTGGGGTATCTCTAGATAAGAGCTTGCAGTCGGACATTGGGTATTTGGATCTCGCAAAGGCTGTTGACATCGTTTCCCACCATGGGCTCCTTCTGAAACTTTCCCAGCACGGTGTCAGCGCGAAACTTCTGCAGTGGTTCGAGAGCTACTTAGGTGGCTGCGCCCAGCGGCGCTTGCTCCATGGTTTCACCTCAAGTCGTTCTCCAGTTCCATCAGGAGTTCCTCAGGGCGGTATTCTTCGTCCTCTGCAGTTTTTAGTTGATGTGAATGATCTCTCGCCGGTGATACAGAATCGTATCTCACTCTTCGTTGATGACTCAAAGTGTTCCAGTGTCATTGAAAGTCTGCAGGATTGAGAGTCACTCCAAAAGGACCTGGACAGTCTCCACTGCTGAAGCGTTAATTTGCACCTTAAATTTAACACCTCTAAATGTGAGGTATTAACTGTCACACGTAAGGGTCTCCCAGTTCGTTCTGATTATAAGCTGTACAACAGTTTACTTAAACACGTCTCTCAAGTAAAAGATCTTGGTTTGACTATCTCGAAGGACCTCACATGGGACACTCATATTAACTCTATCTTAGCTAAGACAAATAGGATGCTCCCATTTCTGGGCCGCAATTGTGTTTTCGTCATTCACTATAGACCATAGGAAATTACTATATCTCAGGTTTGGAAGATCATTTATTGGCTATCCTAGTGAGGGATGGGCTCCTAGTACGAAAGGTAGTATCACAAGAATAGAGAGTCTTCAACGCAGGGCAACAAAATTCATCTTGAACACGCACTGGCAGCAGGATATTTCTTATCATGAACGCCTTTCTCGCCTCAATTTGAAGCCGGTAGCATATTGACATGAAGTGAAAGAGTTAACTTTCTATTTTAAGTGTCGTGCTGGCCACTACACGTTTCCCATAGATAATTACGTCAAGCCAAAAGGCAATCGCCTCACTCGTCACAGCTCTGATAAAGACGTACTAATAATTCCCAAGTGCGGCACAAAGCTCTTTTAATTCAGTTACTTTAACTGTATTGCTAAACTCTGGAATATTCCACCTGAATCTACTCGCACTTTTACTTCCTTTAATCAGTTTAAATCTCATGTATTGCAACGTTATTCTGCCGCTTTTTGTACAAATTATGACGTTACTAACTTTAACACCTGGAAGTCAATCTGCTGCAAATGCAGCAGGTCACGTAATCTTCTATTAGCTGGCAACTGCTGCTATTGAGTCCTTTTGCGGGAAAGAATTTTAATATTCTCACATTTCATATTTTTCATAATGTTTGTTAAGTCTGTTTTTGTGTATGTCCCTTAAGGGCACACTTAATTTGGAGCCTCGCTCTGTTGTGTGTCCCTCACCAGCATCTCTTGTACCTTTTATTTGTTTGACTGATGCATTTTTATCTTAGTCTTGTAATTATGGTAAAAGCGATTAAATACATAAATGAATAAATTAATAAATAGATCCAACTCTCTGAGGTTCAATCGGTCACTTTTGAACGTGAGTGATGGCGGACCGTAAAATCCAAATGATTTATTTTTTCATAGCCGCATTTAAAAAAAAATTAAAATGAAGCGCTTGTAAAACGGAAAGTTAAAATAAGAAAGTCAATTGAGATAAATTATTAATCACTTTCCAACGCGGGATAAACACCTATCAAGTTCTCCGACCCATCGCTATCAGGCTTTTCTTCCAATATGGTGCACAAGGAGTGCCTGTAAACTTTTAACAAACAATTAATCGATCGATCAACCCTCTTATAGCTGGTTGGCATTTCTGTTAATTAGAGACACTTATAAAGAAATAAATAAAAAAAATATATATATATGCATGCTATAAAAGGGAATGACCAACACCTCCAGCCCTCCCAGAGACATAAATGAAAAGTAAGACGTTAACTGATAATTGTCTTGTATTGTTCACTGATTTACGAGGAGCATATGTATCCGTTCATACAATCATCTGTTTAGTCATTTGTTATTTTATAATACAAAAGCTTTAAGACTGCATTGGGAGTAACCCCTGCTATATATCTTGCCAGGGAAGTTATGATTGGGCTGATTTTTCAAAACTCGTCGTTGAATCCTGTAATATATTGCTAGAAGATCAAAGAAGTCAGGAAATCTGTAAAAGAAACCATCACAAAACTCTGCCATTTTAAAAGTTACGTCCTGCAACACATCGCTTTCAACCTATTCTTCCAATGCTTTGCACAAGGAGTGCTTGTAAACTTTTGACAATTAATTAATCGATCAACCAACCCTTTAATAGCTATTTAGCATTTCTGCTAATTAAAGACACTTAAATAAAATAAAAGATATACATATTATAAAACGGAATGACCAACAACCTTACTCTTCGCGCAGACTTAAATGAAAAGTAAGATTTTAACTGGGGGAGAGAAGAGCTCTGGGAAACCCTGAAGCAAAGTGTCTTCTTATGGGTTTTCGTGAAGAACAATCAAAAGGCTCTCTTACTGGTGCATTCATGTTAGTACGAGGAGTGAGCAGGCGACGTAAGGTTGAAATAGCCAATTTTTCGTTATAGGAACTCTACGGCATAGAGTTTCCCACGGCCTTAGATCGATCCGAGGCTCTAGTGACGAGAATGTTTACCAAAAGAGCCGATTTTGACACTTTATTCATTTTCAGAATGAAAATTAGAGAATGGCCTATTTCCTTAATCTTACGGACTTATATCTTTAGCTTGTCAATGTAAGTTTCCGTCGGGAAGAAGTATAGGGAAGATGTCGTTGACGTCACCTATTGTCATTAATGTGCCAACCAGATCTTCATTGGCTGTCGAAACAAGGGCTCTTTTGTTCCTGTGGTTGGCACATTTAAATAATAAAAGCAATGTTTGTAAAGAGATATCTTCTCTATGGTTATATTTCTATAGCAGTGGCGATTTTCTAGCAATATCCGTGAATTAAACATTTCTAGGTGACATGACAGGCAAAAGATACTTACCGCTGATCAGTTTTGTCATGTCTTGGAAGACCCCTTGCCAAATGTACTTTTACGCTTTCAAAATGAAATAATAGCGAATGAAAGATGCACATTTTTATGCTCCCGTTGTCGTCAAAATCTCAAATTAGGTGATTTCACGTTGTTCCTGTGCACAGTACCGCAGAAATATATGCTAAATCCGTTATACGGTTTAAAAATCTGGATTCGGCTTTTCCCGAAGAAACGCATCCATGGGTCGGTTTCCATGATATTGCTGATGAAAGCTTTTAAATACGGTTTCCTGTTTTCTCCTTATTATTAGTTAAACGCGGTTCAGATCAGTTTCATGCAAGGGAAAAAGTGGCCCTTTTTTGTCAACTTAAAAGGGTTCAATTAAATAGCAGAGTGATTAAAATAACGCGAATTCTGTTTTGGTATGATGTTGCAGCTGACTTCGTTTGGAAATCGCCAATGCTCATTATAATTTTTAACATGTTTTCCGACTGAAATCGCTCCCTAACATAATTAAAATGCCAGTATCCTCGTTCCTGAATGATTTATTTATCCTTAGCTTACGTGGCAAGCAGAGTAAAAGTCTTTCCTTTCCTCCGATTTAAGCATTGGGCCTTTCTCCCAACTTGGACTCGTCGTAGAAAAATGATAAGTGGCGAGAAAAAATCACGTGTAGAGATAAACATTGCTTTTCTTAAAATGAGAATTTAAAACCCATGATATTACAATAGATAAAAAACATTGATAAACGATTGCATTCACTTTTTAAGGATTTATTAATTTAATTTTCATACAGGTTGTAGTAACATTCGTTCCCGAGGGGTATCCGGTAAATACCTTTCAGTAAATCACGTGACCAATAAAAGGCAATCCTTGCTGACGTCATTGTTTACATCTTCTCTCATTAAAATACGAGTTTGCTCACAGAAGGGATATCGATCATGCAATCAAGAGTTAACCAAGCTGAATTTCCAATTTTAAGCCTTTTGGCTTTAATAACGAGCAAGCTTTTAGCCTTCAAAACCGATAAATTATTGGGGGGCCAGAGCGCTAATGAGCCCGTACATTCTTTAAAAAAGTTTCGAATATAGACCCATATCTCTCAATGTCCAAACAAAAGATTTTGCCCGTCGAACCTCTCATTCAATGTGAGGCTGGACGGGCAAAGACAATGCAAAGACAAAGCCTTTATTCCCCAAGGACTCCAAAATTGCCGCCGGGTGATAAAGGCGAATTGAAAGCGTCATTGCTCAGATATTATCTCGTAAACTGCGCACGCGCTAAAAGTTTCAGAGGTAGCTCATTATGCAATTAATAGTTGGTTCCTGCTTAGCGTGCGTATACCGAGTTATGGATGCACGCAGGAGGTTGCTAAGCACGAGGCAATAGCCGAGTGCGACTCTAGCTTCTCGAGTGTTTAGCAAGCTCCCAAGTGCATCCATAACTCGAAGCAATTCTTTTTATAACATAGCGACTACTTGCGTGATAAAACATGTTTTATTTGTGATTGATTAGAAAATTCTCACAACGCACGGTGAGGGAAAACAAACGATCCAATTGGCTGGTTAAAATCAAGGCACAAATAAGTTGAGCGAGAACGATTCATCTGGTTTTACTAACTGTTGAAAAAGAAGGATTTCCTTCTTCAGTTAAAGAAAATAGTGGCAAAGAAAGTCGAAGCACTCGATAAAAATGTGGGCGAACAAAGTCAAAATGCCCAAGTAAACAAAGGGTTTGGATTGTCGAGAATGATGCCGAGTTCACATTGCCAAGCACAGTGCAATTGCTGAAGACGGACTCTAGGAAACTTGCAGTTTTTCTCAATGCACCAAGCTAAATTTAGAAAGAAAATCCGGTAGTATTGTTAAGTTTTTTTATGTTTTTGTGATTGATGTTTTTGACCATGTTTCAGTGTAGCTGTAATTTTTTTTAATGAAATTCGGATTTAATATTTTCCGCCTTGATTTTTGTTTTGTTTTGTTAATTTTGTAGTTAATTTGTTTTCGGCAGGTTGGACAAATGTAAGACTTAATAAAAAAAAAAAACAACGATAACAACAAGAGTTTCTACCTTTGAAAGTTGCCACAGACCAACTTGTGGCCTTTTTCATTCTTGTTCAGTGCCTTTCACATACAATTTTGTGCATTTTTTGTGTTGAACGTGCCTGTTCATGTGTGCTTTGTTTTCGTTGCCCCCAGCTCTAGTTGGCGGGAGAAAAATTTGGCTGGTCCTCCCTGGGTTCTTCTATTCACTTCTTTCACTGTCAACTACAAGGGCACTCGCCAAACTCGACGAAAATGAAGTCGCAAACGTCATGTGAGAAACACACCGTAGTCGCTTAATAGGATTTGGATTGGACTAGCCCGCACGCTATGTTGGGTTAGGTTATATTCAGTTGCCTTCTTTTTTTTTTTTGGCAGATAGATTACAACTGAAGCGACGGGCTTATGCTAATAAGGCAAAAATGCAAACAAAGATTCGTTTATATTTGCTCGTGCGTTCTTGTTTTCCGCCATATGGTTTTTACTTTTCAAGAACCCTCTTGCAGTTATTCTGATTCTTCAAATCGCCTAATTTCGTATACAAGAACTTAGCCTGAATTTTATGAAGTTTGTCTTATTTTTATCGGTCACTCTACGAAACTATCACTGATGACTTTTAAAAGTAGAGTTAGTCATTCGCTTTGTATATTATTTTTCCGGCTCTCGGGGTTCTCATTTTTCATGGAGCGGCAGTAGCGCTGACCGGCTACCTCGTTTCCCTGTTGTCTGTTTACTAGCATGATATTGCCCACTCGCCGTGCATTGTCAACAAAAGCAATATCCACAGAATTTATAGAAAGTGAACAATTTTTCAACAGGAGAAAATTAATCTCCCGGATTAAAGCTAACAGACTTCTATTTTCTCGCCAAATGAATGCTGTGGATTAAACTATAGGATTGAATTTAT
The DNA here is from genome assembly GCF_036669925.1 of Montipora capricornis. Classification (NCBI taxonomy): domain Eukaryota; kingdom Metazoa; phylum Cnidaria; class Anthozoa; order Scleractinia; family Acroporidae; genus Montipora; species Montipora capricornis. The sequence goes on from NC_090894.1 coordinate 7,010,160, forward strand.
TTAAAGTTCTTCAGTCAATGGATAGCAATTTCCTTAATCTAAGCACGTTTCTACAAGAGATGCCTTTTCCAACTGAAAAAAATCCTGCCTTTCGGGACGTTCGTTCGATTTGATGAACCTGATTCCAAAAAGATAACTAAAATAATTTGTGGGGTAAGTGTTCAAATTGCAAAACAAAATGTATTTTCTTTATCTAATGCCTATTAAATGGGCGAATATACATATACTGACATGTCTGCACGACAGACAGCTGTCATCTATTATCTCGTCAGTCCCTGTCTACAAGCGAAAATCCCATTTTTGCATTCTTGTTTGCATTGAACGTGTTAGTCTATGGGTTTTGTTCTCTAAAAACTGCAAAGTGATCACAAAATAACCGTTGTACATGATGGTCTCTACGTTGAGAAAACAGAGGCTGCAGCCGGGTTCAAGCTTTTTGACATTTGCTGTGTCATTGGCAATTGAATTCCCTGTAATATTGCATTCAAGCGATTAAGTTGAGTAAATATACCCATAGACTACTGCAACCAATACGTCCCTCCTGTTTCTTATAGTTTTCGTTTTGCAACATTTCTCACTTGGCGGTGTTTTCAAGGTTTTTCAAATGCTAAGAACCGTCCTAATTACGTCAAAGACACCAATGGACTTTGATGTTTTAAACCCTAGACATCGTCTACGCACTCTTGGGCTTTGACAACTTAAAAAAAATCAAGCGTGAGTTTTTTTCTATTTTCTTAGGAAAGGAGTCTCGTTGCATGTCATCACCGGAATCGGTTTCTTATTTAGCGTCTTCTGGATAGCTTTTTTTCTCAAAAGGATAACTCTTCATTATTGCATATTTCTTTTACAGGGTTCGAAATTTACGGCTTTTTGAAGTCGTCAGCAAATAAAATATAATCGCCGAAAACTCCTTGGTAGACTGCAAAACAAGAGGCAAATTACATTTTCACAAACTGCCCAGTCCACGTAATGAGTCGCCGTGAGCACCTAGACTCACGCTTCTTTCTGCAACAGAGTTAGAAAGATAATCTCAGCTATAGGTAATCAACTCGAAGAGTTACAGCCAAGCCTGACTGAAAAATCCATTCTTGAACGGGATTTGGACCATTGACCATGCCATTGTACATGCTGCACTTCAGTGCTGCTTTACCAACTGAACTATCACTGAAGCCAGCTGAAAACTTGTGACTAGCGAGTTCAAGTTATATCAGAGTCCTAAGAGATAAATGAGATGATTTTAAGATACATGAAATGAACAAAATAATCATAAAGAAGCAGATTTATTTTTCGCGCTCTGTCATAAGCATTTGCACATTTACATAAATGCATACATAGACAATCCTAATTGCCACCAACTCCGACGAGGCCATGCAGGGCCGGCCAATGAAACATATCATTGATGCAGCAAAATGAATTCTATAAAAGAACGTCTCTCAAAACTCTGCCACGCGTAGAATTAGACGGTTCTCTTACACATTGCTCCAAGGTTATTTCTTTCAACATGGAGAAGTTCTTGTGTACTTAATAAAAGAAATGTGCATATACTATAAAAGGGAATGAGGTTATGGAAAAATCATCTTTAATGGATTTTTCTATAATATAGGTAGCGTTTCTTTTGGAAAATCCGAGATAGGGTACTTTATCCGGGAATCCTTACAAAGATTTCTTCCCTGGCCTATTTCCTGAAGTTGCGAGGTTAGTTCTCCAGCTTATCCAAGTAGAACATCTTCCAGGTGTTACGCAAATTGTAGGCACGAATCCTGCTTAAGACACTGATTGACGGGGGAAATAGGTATGATTTATAGTGATTTCTTTAGCGCTTGTAAATGTTCGTAGTTTTTCTTATTTGATTGTACACGTGTAATTATTTTTCCCTCAAATTTATATGTTATTCCTATCACAGCTTCATGCTATCACTTCTGCTTCTGCTCCGCTTTTAGGCTTGGCTAAATCTATATATTAACGTTGTTGTTGAATATTCTGTTCTGTTGTGACAGTGTTTCGCAATGCTTTTATTGCCGGGAAATCTTCTCACCTTCGTCGAATTTAACGAGACTCCGCATTATCCGCTTTCCAAAATTGTGCTTTGTAGCCTTGCGATACCTGATTTATATGTGTTGGGATCGTGGCACAGTCTCTTGTTATTGTTTACTGGATGTCTGTATTGAAACGAACCTGGCAGTTTTGTTGCTACCCACGGGGCGTTGCTCTATGCGGCCGGACAAATAATGTATTCTAACGAATTCTGGCTCTGTTATCAGGCCTCAGATTCGGGGAAGCTGAAATCCTGAGGCGGACCTATGTGATCTTTCCTTTAGTCATAACTTTTTGCTATAGACCCTGGGATCATGTTGTTCCGAGGAAACAACGGACTGACTCATCTCTGAACAAATCAAACAAAGCCTTGGTACACGTTTTAAAAAGGCACCAATTTTTTTTTTTTTTTTTTTACATTGCAAAAATGAAAACACCGCCTTGTTGGACACGATCCATATAATTGCATGGTATATGCGATTTTAAATATGCATCACGAACCAGCTGCAGAGGTGCCATCAACACCTTTGGTTGGAAGTTGACACACTCCATTCAAGGTTTTTTAAACTGTCAGGAGGGCGGCCTTTTCCTCAAACGTACTTACATCTCGCTAAAACGAAAAGGACACTAGGCCTTGCTCAATAGAGTACTCTTGCCTGTTCCAGCCTGAGGTCACCCCTTATGAAGACACACTGGCACCAATGTAGAAACTTTGGATCTTGAACTCGTAAATTCGTAGGTTACGTTCAGCAATATTTTTCCAGAGAAGAACAGCTAAGAACCTTTTTGAAGTGATAACCTTAAGTCCACCTTTAAATTTAATTGTCTTTTTCGGCTCAACCTATTGCTTTGTGGACTCACACAAAACCTTACTGTTTGGGCAAATAGTGGCCTTGCTTTGTCTTGTAATTTCACATTTCTCCCTGTTTAAAATTTGCCTTATTCTACGTCTTAATCAAGACATTTGACAACATCACAACCTCGACCAACCAATCCAACCACATGCATCGGTTACACATTGCATGATACAGAAACAACCGTAAAGATCGAGGTCTAAAGAGTGAACTGTGGCCGTTAATAGCCCGGCATGTTTGTGTTATATAAATTTCGTACGACGCAGCAAGGATTCTACGAATCACTGACTAATGGCAGAGCTTTCGTCGGCTATTTATCTTGCCAGACTAACTTCTCTGACGTTAATTTTCTTGAACTCCTTGTTAAACCCTAGTTGCCAGACTATTAAGGAAGACAGGAAATCCGTGAAGGACTCACTAGTTTTAAACATAAATCAGTCAACATTAGTAAGTTCCACCCTTTAAGTAATTTCAGTCACATTGAGAGCCCCTGGAAGCTTGTACGCCATTTAAAGGCCACATGCTAAAGCGACTGAATAAGTAGTTTCTAGAATCGCATTTAAAGGATTTTGTATACAGCTGTTTCGGGAAAGGTTGTCCAAAAGAAGCGTAAGAGCGTTCGCGACAATGCCGAAAGGTAGTATGGGAGATATTCAATAAAATCCTGTCTTTATAGACTTGTGCTCGATCGGAAATTAAGGAGAAGATCTTGATTCCAATGCCAAAGCATCCGGCAGCTGGTCAGGAAGAGATAAAAGTGTAATTTTTCAGTTCCGTGCGCAAATTTCAATTTCTGTGGTTCGCTCATTGATAGATTGCCAGAAAAGCTGCTGCTTGCTTTTCTGTAACAGTACGACGATATTATTTACTTAAAACGAGGTACTTTCATGATTAATTTTCATGTTGTATTATCCAATACCAAACCAAGATTTTCATCATATAAAGACCCAATTAAATTGCCGTCGAGTCAAAGAGACGGTCGAAATCGACAGACCAGATGATGAAGAACCCAGACGAACTACTTTTTTGCTCCGTGGCGATGGCTGAATCTTCCCATACTCCACTGATATGCATAGTGGTGATTAACATGTTGCTAGCGGTCACTGCATTTGTGGGAAATCTCCTCATTTTAGTTGCGCTAGGCAAGGACTCTTCTCTTCATCCGCCTTCCAAACTCTTGCTTCGTAACTTGGCAGCAAGTGATCTCTTTGTTGGCATCTTGGCAGAGCCAACTTTCCTTGCTCACTGGCTATCCGTGGTGAAAGAGGAAATGAAGTTTTGCCTCTTTGTTCATCGCATCATTTATGTGAACGGAAATATGTTGTGCGTAGTGTCCATCCTTACTATGACCGCCATAGCAGTTGAAAGGCTTCTCGCTCACACTTTGCGCCTCAGATACAGACAAGTCGTGACCCTAAAGCGGACCTTTGTACTTTTGATCGTTTGTTGGTTTTTTTTCCATTGCTGGTTCAACACTACACTTGGTGGATTACCTCTTGTCCTTATGGTATGGTTATATAGCCGGTTCAGTTTGTCTTGCAATCTCACTTTTGTCCTATGGGAAGATTTTTTTTACTCTGCGCAGGTATTCTCAAAATCAAATGAGGGACCACGTCCAACCAAGCGAAGCATGTCCACTAAACGTTGCCCGATATAGAAAAGCTGTCAACTGTGCACTGTTGCTGCAGGTGACTTTAGCAATTTGTTATTTTCCGTATATTATAGTGGCGTTCTTTACGACTGCATTGGGAATATCCCCAGTTATTTACCTTGCCAGGCAAATTACCATTTCGCTGATTTTCCTAAACTCATCGTTGAATCCTGCTCTTTTTTTTTGGAAGATCAAAGAAGTCAGGAATTCTGTAAAAGAATATTCGTCTAATTCATTACTCGGGATACCAAAAGGTATACCGAGTTTTAAAATGGGACTAAAAACCGAAAGTGCAGAAAAATGCACAATAAAATTAAGATTCAACGTTTTAGCTACGCAAATAATTGACAATAGATCTGAGAATTTCGTTTATTTTTAAATGTCTTCTTAAATTTTAGAATGCCTATTTTATGAGGAATGATTTTATTTTATTCCCTTGAAAGTAGTTTTAATACTTTTGAGCATTTTATCACTAATTTGCAATTTTGTACACGACCCCACAAGCTGTTAGCTTTGAATTGATATGGTGTTTAAGTAAATAAAGATTGATTGATTGATTGATTGATTGAAAACGCAGGGTTTCATTGATTAAAAGCTATGCGCGATAACCCCTTGGGAGAGGTTGTAATTGAAAAGAATAAACATCTTCCATGGCCAGATGCAAAACAAACTTGTGAACACACGAACCTAAAATCTGGCAAAGCGAATGAAAGGATCCTAAATAAGAAATTTTTAAACCTCAGTGGTATTGGGATAAACTGACTGAAACGGTAAATTGTCTCAAAATCCACGTTATTTCTATCTTTGTTAATTTGTATTGTAGCCATACGTGTCAAAATAAATTGCGTTATTGGATTACTGAAAGCTGTCGTTTGACTTTGTTTGGCGCGGCAAAATGAACCATAGAATTACGAGGGGGTGACTTTATTCACTTGATCCCTTGGATCAATACATTTCACCTCCCTGTATTATGCATCATGTATTAAGTGAATGTCCTCCTTGGAAAAGTCTCTACCTGCAGTAGGAAGCAGAGGTTTCAGTCTGTTCCAGAAACCACCTGGCGCGGTTGCGTTAGCTGCAGAATCAGTGCAAAAACGTTTGATTGAAATTCGCTTTAGTTTCGTCAGCAAGTTCCTTTGAACCCTGTAGTGGTCCCATGAGTCAACAATAGAATAGCGACGATATTTTTTACACAACTTGTTTCTCAGATGCATAACTTTCTTTATCTCTAAATTGATCCAGGGAAGATGATTTGACCTGTCTCTCTTTTTCATTAAAGGTGCGTGTTTCTCTAATGTATCATAATGCAGTTTGGACCATTGAGCCCAGAAATATATGCTAAAATACTTGCCGCATGTGCAGCACGATTAGTTTTCCTCTTTTAACCAATGATATTCTTCTTTTGAAGCGTTCTCGTTGACGAACGCCTCGTAGATTTTAAAGCAGTCCGTAACCCTAAAGGGACGCAGGGATCATAACCAAAGAAGTCCGCATTTGATCTTAAGAATCTTAAGAATCCACTCCAATTTGGATTTTAGTAAAGAAACGTAATGTTCGTTACAGGATTCAAAAATCTGGATTTGGCTTTGGACAACGAAACTCATCGGCGAGTCGGTTTTCTCTGATTTTTCTGATGAAAGTCTTTAAAAACCTCAGCTCGTGAGGATAAATTTTTCTTGTGCTTTGATTAGTTAAATGCTATTCATACCAGTTTCATGAACGGGAAGAAATGGCGCTTTTTTGTGGAGTGAAAAGGCTTTACTTACCGTAAATAGCAGAGGATTGATTAAAATAACGCGAATTTTGATATCATGTTGCAGCTGATTTCGTTGGGAAATAGCTTAATATGTTCATTGTAATTTTGAACATGTATTCCTGCAGAAATCGCTCCCTGCCTGTAAGATTTATTGATCAGTTAGGGTAAGTCGCAAGTGGAGTTATAGGCCTTCCTTTTCCCCGAATTTAAACATTGGGCCTTTCTCCCAATTTGGACGCAAATCCAACCTTCGGCCCAATCGGGTCGTAGAACTTCAATCCAATCCTCCGGCCCATTCGGGTCGTAGAACGTTCTCCCACGATTTTTGGACATCAGACTTTAAAATCCATGACAAAACAATAACTTTTAAAAGTTGATAAATGATTACATTCTCCGTTTTAAAGATTTATTCTTCATTTAGATTGTAGTAGCACGCGTTCTCGTGGGATATCCTGTGAATACCTTTTAGTAAGTCACGTGACCAACAGAAAAGAAGTCCGTTTGCTTCTTTTAATTCCGCCGTTTGGTTTCCACGTTTTAAGAGCCTTCTTGCAAATATGGTTCTTCATAACGGATTTTAGGGATGCCTACTTTAACGAAATTTCCAGAAATAAAAACAATTACGAGAATTTAGCCTAAATGTTATGAAGTTTGTCTAATTTTTATCACTCAAGGAACCTATCATTACTGACTTAAAAGCAAAATTGTATATTCGGTTTGTATATTTTATTTATTCTGCTCTCGGAATTCCTTTTTTTCGTGGATCGACAGGGGCGACTTAAAAGTAAAATTATTTATTCGGTTTGTATTTGATTTATTCCTCTTCTCAGGATTCCCGCGGCCCGGCTACCTCGTTTTCTCTGTTTTCTGTTTACAAGGGTGATTTTGCCGACGTGCCATTTATTTTCGACAAAACTAAGCAATGTAGGCGTCAGCATTCATAGAAAGTTAACACTTTTAAACAGGTTTGAGGGAAATCTTATGGATTAAAGCTTATGGAACGTCATCCGACAGCCGTTGCACAAAAACAGCGCGCTTTGAAAAATGGCTTCTGTTTGCTCAGTTGAGGGATTTATTTTAGATCAAGAAAACAGAAATGCCGGTCAAAAAACTGAACGAGATGTTTTATTTCTTAAACGACTTTTGAAAGTTATTTTAGCGGTTGTGCCGAATGAATACTGAATACATCAACCAATTTATCGTCTCCGTCCGCACCAAAAGACGGCAATGAATACGAGCCGACTTTTCTTCGAAGTTTAGTGGCTATCTTGGAACGACAACTGAAGAAAAAGGGCTATTCCGCAAGAATAACAAACGACCTGGTATTTAAGAAAACTTTAGTCCAAACAAAAACAACTAAAGAAGCAAGCATTAAACCCAAAGCGCTGGTAGCGTTGACAAGCGGCGAACTAAAAACACTCTTCACTTTGGATTACTTTGGAATATCTGAAACACAGTGAGTGTTGTAAATTTTATTAAATAGATTTTTAAACCATTGTTCATTGCTTTCATCGCCCCACTGCAATTGTGCAAAATAAATTTGTCTGTCAAACACTATCACGAAAAAAAACCCCAGTACCTATGAAATAAACGCATTAAAGCATAGAAAATGCTTTGTACGATTTTTATTCACTCGTTGTTTAGTATCATTCGTATTAATTCGTAAGCGTGCATTTTCCATGAAGTAATCTCTATTTCTTATATCTAGTGCTTATCAATACGAGAATTTATGTCTACTATCATTGGACGACAAACACCTGTCCTATATTATGTCCTAATATGCAGCTCCTTTCTACCAGAGAAAATCCCAAACTTGCATTCTTGTCGGCATTGATAGTATGTCTGTGGGTGTGGAAATCATGTTGTCTCGAAACTACAAAGTAATCACAAAATAACGGCATTGTACGTGATGATACGTTTTAATGTTGCGAAATCTACTGTGTCTGGCAGGTGAAAGCCCTGAAATATTGAATTAAAGACCTTAAGTTGAATAAATATACCCATAGACTAGTGCAAGCAATGTGTCCCTTGCATGTGTTTTCAGGGCTTTTCAAACCCTAAGAACACTGTTTTAATTACAGCAAAAACAGCTTTAGAATTCGGCAACTTGAAAAGATAAAAGGATATTATATTCTTACAAAAGGAGTATTGCATACTGGTACTTCTTCACGGGGTTCGAAAATTACTTTTTGAAGCCCCCGCCAAGTGAATGCCAAGCATTGTTTTATGTCTCCAGGAAATAAAATATACTCGCCAAAAACTCCTTGTAGATTGCCAAACAAGAAGCAATTTTCACTAAACCACTCCACGGGATGAGTCGCCGTCAAGACCCTGCTTCACGCTTCATTGTCCGACAGAAATGGTCATAAAGAAATGAAAGTTTGAAAGGTCATCTCAATTATAGGTAAATAACTCAAGCCGTTTTAAGCAAACCTGACTGAAAAATCCAGACTTGAATGGGATTTGAGTTCATGATACCATTGCACATGCTGTACTTGCCTCTTTACCAACTGAGCTGTCACTGAAGCCAGCTGAAAACTGGTGACTTATGACTTCAAGTTGTATCTCAGTCCTAAGAGCTGAACCATAATGAGATGATTTGAAGACATATGAAATAAATGAAATAATCATAAACGAACAGATTTCTTTGGCATTGGCCTTTGCATTTTACTTGCACATTTACATACATGCATACATCCATTCCTAAGTGACGTCCACTCCAACGAGCCCATGCAGGGCCAATAAAACATATCTATGATGCAGCATAAAATATAATTTTTGAGAATCCCAACAAGCCGCAGGCAAACCAGTTTACACTTTACAAACGCGGCCGAAAATCTAAGGGACTACCAGGAACTAAGGCCCAATCGGGGATCTCCACTATTTGAGACAGAGAACCTAACCACTAAACTAGCCACTTCTTGTTTTCAAAACATTAAGACGCTGATAGTTTAATTAAAAAACGCAACCGTGCCATTGTTACTTGGCTTGACGAGCAAGAAGAAATTTTACCCCACATTGCATGGGAGTTGCGGCCTTTGTCTAAGGGAGCGTCGCATACAAATGGCGAGTTCCACAGACCAGGGAATGTGGCAACCATACGAACTATTGTTTTGCTCCGTGCAGTTGACTGAATCTTCGCAAACGCCACTGATATGCATGGTGGTGATCAAGATCTTGCTCGCTGTCACTGCATTTGTGGGAAATCTCCTCATTTTAGCTGCGCTAAGCAAGAATTGTCCCCTTCATCCGCCATCCAAATTATTGCTTCGTAGCTTGACAGCAAGTGACCTCTGTGTTGGTATCTTGGCAGAGCCAACTTTTATTGCTTACTGGCTATCCGTGGTGAAAAAGAAAGAGAACTTTTGTCTCTTTGCTCATCGCACCATTTATGTGACCGGAAATATGTTGTGCGCAGTGTCCATCCTAACTATGACCACCATAGCTGTTGAAAGGCTTCTCGCTCTCACGTTGGGCCTGCGATACAGACAAGTTGTCACCCTAAAGCGGACCTGTGTACTTTTGACCATTTTTTGGGCTGTGTCCATCGCTGGTTCAACACTGCACTTTATGGTTTGGCTATATGGCCTGCTTAATAAGTCTTGTAATCTCAACTTTTTGCTACGGGATTTTTGGAACTTTGCATCTACATCATCGTAATCGAGTACACCAACAGCCTGCGCAATCAATCCAAACATTTCAACGAAATGCAATACGTTATAAGAAAGCTCTAAAGACCGCACTTTGATTGCAGGTGACCTTAGTCATTTGTTATTTTCCATATGTTGCAGTGGCATTCATTACAAGTGGAGCGAGCCGAATGTCTCCAGCTCTTTTCCTTGCCAGGCAAATTACACTTACATTGATTTTTTTTTAAACTCCTCGTTAAATCCTATCGTCCATTGCTGGAAGATCAACGAAATCAGGAATTCTGTGAAAGAAACCCTCACAAAACTAGACCATTTTTCAAATTAAGTTGTCGTACAGATCGCCCCATTCTTTCAGTTTAGCGTAAACGTTCCCGTAGCCACATTTAAAACAAGCATTGCTGCTATTATTTATATATATTTTTTCCCGCCTGTCTCATTCTTCCTTACAGGTTTTTAATCCAAAATAGTGATTGAGACCTTTCGCAAGTTGAATGCTCGCCTCATCTTTTTGTAAGCCTGAGAAAGCTCAGTTTTCTTGCATCGGGTGGGAATTTCTGCTTTTCAGACTAGCCTAACCCTAAAACTATTCCTTGCAATAACGTTCTCAAAATCGCAAACGTCCTGGTAGATTTGTTGAACCATCTGGTATAATGCAAACAAAAAGTGGAAGATTAATGTTTTGGTGGGCCTGTGCTGAATGTGGAATAAAAAAGATAAGGTTTGTATCTTCAAAACAGGGAAACTAACGGTGCCCTCACAAGCGCTGGGGGCGAATTAGATCCAATTGATTTACAAAAGAAGTTGCAAAAGTAACTGAAAAAATTGTTTCAAGTACAAGTACAACATTGGTCTGGTGATATAGCAAAGTCTGCTTTTGTAACTGATCACGGAATTCTCAGTAAACAATTTTGGACTGGCCCTCCAAAAGATTAAAGATTTGGAATGGCAAAAGGAAGGGAAAATAATCAATGGAATTAACCAATATTTTTAAGAGCAGACAATAAATGGTATACAAAAGATAGTAAAAGATGTGGTGGTGGTTTATATCAGCCAAAACCTAGACTTGTTGATAAAATTGCAGAGGGTTTGAGTTTTGCTTGAGTTCCAAGTTTTGCTGTAGCTGGTTTAAAATTAGCCGGCAAGAATTTAAAGGATAATGTGTAAATTACCTAAACTCGAAGAGTTTTAGAGGAAAAGGTTTTTATATTCACAAAGCAACTGGAAAACTACCAAAGCCAAAAAAAGGGATGGATTGACTCTTCCAGGCCGTAATTACATTGGTCCTAATAATCCGGCCACTAGAAAAACAAGATTCATCTACCACCAACTGCAAAAACTGATGCTGGAGCAATGCAACATGATGAGAATTATTCAGTATGTGAATTTCCTTTTTCGGAGAAATTAATGCAAAAAACTCTTCAACAGACAAAACAAAGAGTAAAAATGAAGCAGAGAGGAAAATGGTAAAATCTTTAGATGTAATTCCAAAACAAGAGAGACACTGGAGATATAGAGGATATTACATGGCCATCCGTACGAATTTTATCTTCGAGTGCTGCAAGTATCTCTCACGAGTGAGCGAAGCGAACGAGTGAGAGATACTTTCAGCATGAAGAGATAAAATTCGTATCCCCAAGCGGCCATGTAATGTTCTGTTTACTACATAGATATTGATGAAATGTCTAGCTTTAAAACAACTTGTTTTATTCATTTTCGAAATGATGAAAAAGTGGACACCAACCGCTAAAACACGCATGTTGTGTAACATGAAACAAGATATGAAAGTTATGAAAAACAAATCATGATAATGTCAAATTTTGCAATAAAAATGTTAATGTAGTAGAGAAGAATTTTATTAAAGAACAAAAGTATCTTAAAATGAAGAAAAAGCTCGCGTTTTATTGGGCAATCGTGTTGGTAACCATGACAACACCTATATCCTCCCAATGATATGTTCACTGCGCGCGGTGAAGATATGATTTTTTAGTAAACGAAGAAATCCTGGTATTTCATCAATATCTATATAATAAATTGATATATCAATCTGAAAAATCTTGCAAAACAAAATCGTATGTTTTAACCAACAACTTGCTAATGAATTAAATTGTGAGAGATTTTCTCAACACACGAGTAATTTCACACGGAATTGATCAAATTTCGTGAAATGAGAAAATATAGTAAAGGGAATAAGCAAGTAAAATATTTTCTTGTTTTACCAATGTTTTCCGCTGTAAGATTGTAAAAAATATAGTATAATTAAAAAAATATGTAAACACGGAAAAAGTCCACTATTGCTTGAATATGATGAAAAAGTAGAAATACCTTATTATAGGAAATTAACGCTCCATGAAATTAAGATATTGGAAATTAACGCGACTTAAATCAACGTGAATTTAATGTAAAACGGCTTTCGAATAAAGAAAATTAACGAGAACGAGGAGATAAGATTTCACAATAAAGGAAATTAACGCTGTTAAGACACGGTCACCACTGAAACAAATTTATTCAACAGTGGATGCAAAAAAAATCACTGATAATAAAACTGAGCAAGCCATATGGTTAACAAACAGTCCTTAAAATTCTAATTAATGTACGGGTTAATGGAAAGAAAGAAAGCAAGCTTGTACCTTATTTTATTGTTTTTTAGGTGTCATGAATGTCTGGAAAGGTTTCGAAATTAGGGTTAAAATGATGAAAAATTAAGAGCGCGGAAATTAACGCTAGACTTAAATAACGACGCAGACAATCACGCTCAACATAATTAGTACGACTTCAATGAATGCGAAATTTACGATTCGCGTTAATTTAATGGAGCGGTAATTCCGGCCTTTTCTCAAAATTCGCAAAAGTATTTACGATTTAAAAATAGCTTACCATGCTTCAAAAAAAATTGTTGATGGTTATTGATGTTTTTAGTAAATTTGCTTGGGTGGAAATGTTGAAAAATAAAAATGGATTGACTGTTGAAAAAGCATTGAATAAACACTTCGAGTTTTCCAAGTGGAAAACTTAAACTGTTGTGGACTGAAAAGGGAAAAGAATTTTATAATCAAAATGTTGATAATGGTTTGAGAGAATATCATGTCAAATTATATTCAACTGAAAATGAGGAAAAAAGTTCCAATCTTGAGAGGTTTAACAGTACAATAAAACACTTGACGAGGAAAATGTTCTCAGTAAATAACAATACTATATGTTGGGATAAGTCCTGCGCAAGCAAGTAAAAAAATGAATAAAAATCGTGTTCGTAAGAATCTTTATGCTGGTTTGATTTATGAAAAGATTGGTGAGGCTGTGTGGAAAAGTGTGACGAGGACGGAGGAACAGGGGACGTGGGGACGTGGGAACTCGAGAACGTGAGGACGTGGGGACACGGGGACGTTGGGACAGGGGGACTTAGGGACTTGGAGACTCGGGGACGTGGCGACGTGGCGACGTGGCGACGTATTTTTACCATTTGTTTAACTTTTCATCATATTTCACTAAGAGAAAATGAGGGGACAGAGAGGGAGGCTCAGGGCGTTGGCCGGGATATGTCATGTCCACGAAAGTTATTTTTAGACGAGCGGAAGTCTTTGTTCTAGCGGAAGTCTGTCTTCCGAGACGTCCGCATGCAGTCTTGCCTCGCTCTCAGGTTCTTAGTGAAAAGAGAAAATGGGGCGACGCACGTGGAAGGCTGATGAGTTGTGTTGTTGTTTTTGTTGTTTGACGCGGTCTTCCTCGCTCTTTTACCTTTTGCACGTCTTCCCTTTTGGGTGCCAGAGCTCACGTTTGCTTTGGCTTTCTCGGAATTTCTTTTTTCTTTTCTGTTGCCCAAAGATGTCGAGGCTTCCTCGGTGTGATCGTCATCCAACTGTTGATCGCTAACATCGCTGTCGTCGTGCCATGAACTGTCGCCCTCGCTATTCGTTTTTGACTCGCGTTCTCCGTTTAATTCTCTGATGTTAGCCAGCGAGTCATTCGTGTCCACAGAAATAGTGAAGCTTATTTCCCAGCTGGAATTATCAGACCAGGAAAACGATTTTCCGCGTTTCTGAAAGTCGTTTTCAGCGACAAACGTTAAGTCCAGTTCGTCCGCCATTACATGAGATCTTTGCTCTTGTTTCAAACATCAGACCGAGGTTGGCCTGCATGCGGACGTCTCGGGAGACAGACTTCCGCTAAAACAAAGACTTCCGCTCGTCTAAAAATAACTTCGTGGACATGACATATCCTAAGGTCTCGACCGGGAGCCTCCCTCTCTGTCCCCTCATTTTCTCTTGATTTCACAAAATCCTCTTCTCTTGATCTTAACTGCGTCATACCCCGGTTTTAAGTTCTTCGTTTGTACAATGTGAAACAAAGGTGTAGTAAAACGCTTGTTTTTGAGATTGGGGAGAGTTTCACAAAAAATTCCGACAAGGTTTTGTTTGAAACGTCTTAAAACTACCATTAACGTAAAATTATACCTATTAATGTGGCATCGTTCATTTTCATTGTGACCTCTATGAACACAATTAATTTTTAGTTTGCCATTTACACTAAGATGGGGAAATGATTAAAAGGCAGAGTGATAAAGCTTCGATGGGAGTACTAGAGCAAGGTGCAAAATACATTGATATCCTGAATATAAGATAACTTTTCCATTCTTGTTTCCGATAAAAGATTTACATTGTTATTAGCCGTTAAAAATCACATGACACATTTCAGATGAGAGAGCGAGTAGAAAAATAAGCATGCAGATTTCAAGTTAACGTCGATTGGATAAATGTTTCCTCGTTATCAAAAAATATGCCAATTTATGAGCTTGGTGAAGCCTTAACACACTTGAGTCAAGAGTTACTTAGTTTCTGGTGCGGGGGCGGTACTTTAGGAATTTCTGGGTGGAGGCTGTGCCCCTGGGACCCTGGACCCCTTAGCCAGTACCAGAGCTGGCTCAGCTGAATTTTGCTACCCTGTACTAGAGTAAAATTCTCAAATCCTCCCTATCCTAGGGTAGCTGTTTTTCAGAAACTACTGAGGTCAAAACCTATACCAGGATCGTGTCCCTCTTAAAAAAGGAATTATTTATACTTGTTCAGTTTGTTCAGTCTTTTTGTGGTTTCCTTAGTCTAGATAAAATCTTCAACCAACTTGTCAGTTACGTGAAAAATTATACCCTATTCTAGACACAAGCGCTCTGATTTATGTAGTTTCTACCCTATCCTAAAATAAACCGCTTAAAAACCATACCCTTCACAGCAGCACATACCTATATAGCTCACATATGCCAGTATCACCCTCCACTCCCGAGGGGCTTCTGGCACGGTGATGACGAACATTTTCGACAGTATCAACGGTGACAAATGAAATTTTCATCAAACGTAACAAATTGAACAAGGGCCAGGAAAGATGCAGTCTCAATGCCGCCAACAAGGACATTGGCACAGCATTCAAACATTAATTTCAGAGAAGAATTAAGGCTCAAGTTTTTGTACAACAACAACAAACGCTACAACGTGAAATTTCAGCTGCAGTGTCAGAAATGGGCCATCAGGTCTTCTGCATTGTTTCATAGGCGATCTGTGACGGGTGATGAGAATGACTTTTTTGAGAATCCAACTTTTGAATTTAGCTGGTACTTAAGATCTTTTTTGCAAAATAACGTAAGCAATTCAACTTTACTAGGGATGTTCTCCCATTTCTTAAATTCTATACTTCAAAAATGTGTCGCAGCGTCCCCGAGCCCCGACGCCTCCAAGTCCCCACGTCCTCGCGTCCCCGCGTCCGCACGTCCCCGAGTCTCCGAGTCCCCACGTTCCCGAGTCCCCGCGTCCCCGTTCCACTTTTCGACACAGTCGATTGGCGTGCCTAAATTTGGAATTGGTGACAAGATGAGAATGTCGAAATAAAAACGCAAAACATTCGATAAAGGTTGCACACGAAACTGGACGAAAGGAAAATGAAATAAAAATGAAACCAATTACATATAAATTGGTTGACTAGATGGGGAACAAATACAAGGGAGGTTTCATGAAAGAGAAATGAAAAAAAAAACAGATCAGGAAATATTTAGAATTGCGAAAGTGATAAAGAAAAATAAAAATGAAGCCCTTGTAAAATGGAACGGTTATCTTGATAAATTTATTTCGTGGTTTAGAATAAGTTCGTCAATTGAGATGAATTATTAACTACTTTCCAAATCGGGATAAACACCTATAAAGTTTTCCGACACATCGCTATCAGGCTATTCTTCCAATATTGTGCACAAGGAATGCCTGTAAACGTTTAACAATCAATTAATCGATCAATCAATCCTCTTATAGCTGTTTGGCATTTCTGCTTATTAGAGACACCTATAAAGAAAGAAATGAAATAAAAGATATGCATGCTATAAAAGAAAATGACCAACACCGCACCCCTCCCGTAATTACCTACTACCGTTCACTGATTTACGAGGAGTATGTGGATCCATTTATACAGTTTCCGTCGGGAGGAAGTATAGGGAAGGTATGTTGACGCCACCTACTGTCATTAATATGCCAACCAGAGCAACATTGGCTGTCAAAACAAAGGGTCTTTTGTTCCTGTGGTTGGCACATTTTGAACAACAAAAGAAATATCTTCTCTATTGTTATATTTCTATAGCAGTGCATGTCGATTTTCTAGCCATATCGGTGTTTTAACACATGTCTAGGTGACTTGACGGGCAAAAGACACTTACCGCTGATCATTCTTGTCTTGTCTTGTCTTGAAAGACCGCTTGCCAAATGTACCTTTCCGGTTTCAGAATGAAAGATAGAGAATGGCGTCAAAATCTCAAATTAGGTGATTTCACCTTGTTCCTGTGCACAGTACCGCAGAAATATATGCTAAAATGCGTGCGGCACGATTGGTTTTCCTCTTTTAACCAATGATATTTTTGTTATGTAACGTTTTCGTTGACGACCACCTCGTAGATCTTTGTTCCTAATACACTGTACCTAAAGAGACGCATAGATCATAACCCAAAAAGCCTGCATTTATATTTAAAACAATTTCTATTTTAGAAAACAAAACGCAAAATCAATTATAGGGTTCAAAAATCTGGATTCGGCTTTTCCCGAAAAAACGCGTCCACGATCCTGTTTTCGGCTGAAATCTATCCCTAACATAGAAGGCCAGTATCCTCGTTCTTGTAAGTAAGTAAGGTAAAAGGCTTTCCTTTTCTCCGATTTTAAACATTGCGCCTTTCTCCCAACTTGGACTTTAATCCCTTCAGCCCATTCTTGTCGTAGAATTTTGAAAATTGAATTACGCACATATCGACGTAGTTTGATAAGTGGAGGGAAAAAGTCACGTGTAGAGATGAACATTGCTTTTCTTCAGATGAGAATTTGAAACTCATTACAAAACAATAGTTAAAAAACATTGACAAATGATTGCATTCCACTTTTTAAAGATTTACTGGATTTCATTGCAGTAACATGCGTTCCAGTGGGGTATCCGGTAAATACATTCAGTAGCTCACGTGGACAATAAGGGCAAAGCTTTGCTGACGACATTGTCTACATTTTTGGATCACGTAATCAAAAAGGTAACCAAGCTAAATTTCCAATTTTAAGTTAAGCCTTTTGCCAGGGCTAACGAGCAATTATTAGCCCGATGAATTCTTGGGTGGCAAAACCGCTAACGGACACATACATTCTTTGTAAAATTTCAAATATTCAAAGCGTCATTACTCAGAGATTATCTCGTAAATTGGGCTCAAAGTTTCAGAGAAAGCTCATTATGCATTTCAATTCCAATAGTCAGTTTTTCTTTTTTTGTTTTTTTTTTTTTGGCTAATAGATCAGAACTGAAACGAAGGGCATAAATTATGCTAATAAGGCAAAAAATGTAAACTAGGTTTTTACTTTTTAAGAACCTTCTTGCAGTTACTATGATCGGGTTTATGGACGCCTACTTTCGTGAGATTTTCAAGAAAAGCAATATGAGAACTTCGCCTAAATGTTATGAAGTTTGTTTTTATTTTTATCACTCCACGAACTGATCAGTAATGACTTTTAAAACTAAAATTACTCATTCGGTTTGTATTTTATTTTTTCCTGTTCACGGAATTCCCTTTTTTCATGAATCGGCAGTGGCGCTGACCGGCTACCTCGTTTCCTCTATTTTCTGCTTACACGGATGATATTGCCCACATGCCGTGGCCGTGCGTTGTCGACAGCAATATCCACAGAACTTGTAGAAAGTTAACAAATTTCAAACAGTTTTAAGGAAAATATCTCTCTTCTGGGTTAAAGCTAATAGACTTCTATTTTCTCGGCAAATGAGTGATGTGGATTGAACTACAGGATTGATTTTATTTAAAGTTTTTGAGTAACAATAGAAAGCAATTTTCTTAATTCATTTAAGCACGTTTCGACAGGGAGATGACTTTTCAATTGAAAAAAATCCTGCTTTTGGGGACGTTCGCTCGATTTGATGATCCTGATTCTAAAACGATATGTAGGTAATTAATGGGTAAGTGCTCAAATTGCAAAAAAATGTATTTTTTTATCTAATGCTCATTAAGTGGGCGACAATATAAATACTGTCATGTTTTGACGACAGACACCTGTCATCTATTATCTCGTCAGTCCCTTAATAAGAGCAAAAATCCCACTTTTGCCTTCTTGTCAGCCCTGATAGTGTTAGTCTATGGGTGTGAGAATCATTTGGTCTCTAAAAACTGCAAAGTGATCACTTAAGGACGTTCGCGCCCATTGCTACTGCGCATTTTTTCGCGCATGTCACGCACACGTCATGCATCGCAGACCACGAAGGTAAACACGATGCTAAAGGCGCAAACGTTAACGTGAAAGCGTATGGCATCAAAGGATAGCTGTGGACCCAGGTCTTCTCGGAAATGTCACGGAATGGCGTGACAGTGCGAATATACCATCGCTTTGAGAACTTCGCAGTGATTTTACTCTCTTGAATGCTCGGTGACCCCTATTTTTCTTTCAGTAGATCACGTCCTTTTCTGATTTTGTCCATTATAACGAAAAACAAAAAAATCTGTTCGTGAGACGTTACAAATATTTCGCCTTGTATGCTCTCGTGCGACCGAAGTTTTCTTTCGTAGAATAATATGTATCGTTTTTCTATTTCTATTTCACCTCAGAAAAAGACATCAGCTGCAAAGGTTAATTTAGTTATATTAGTTATGTCGAATTGAGTACGTGTACCTGATCTAAATTTCACTAATGTAGCTTTTTTATTGTTGACAGTTGTGTAAGCTAGGATAGTCTTAAAGCAACGCAATCTTCTAAAAGTGCACCTCATAATCTCGAAAACGAGCACGGTTGACCCCCCCCCCCCATTTTTTTGCCTGTTTGGCAAAAGTAGATCATTACCTTTCTGCGTGGCAAGTTTAGAAAAATCTGTACGTGGGAATATTTTGGGCGCGAATGTCCTTAATAACCGTTGTGCATGGTGGTCTTTACGTTGAGAAACCAGAGGCAATAGGTCTCAAGCTTTTTGACATCTGCTGTCTTTGGCAATTGAAATTTCTGTAATATTGCGTTCAAGCAATTAAGTTGAATAAATATACCCACAGACTAATGCAAGCAATAAGTCCCTCTTGTTTTTTAGTTTTCGTTTTGAAACTTGTCTCACTTGGCAGTGTTTTTAAAGTTTATCAAACCCTAAAAACCCTCTTAATTACGGCAAAAACATCAATACACTTTGATATTTTCAAACCCGAGACACCCTCTAAGCACTTTTGGACTTTGACAACTTGAAAAAAATAACTGAGCGTCAGTTTATTTCTATTTCCTTACGAAAGTGGTACCATGGTTACTTGGCTTGAAGAGCCGGTATTCCTCATGAAAAGATATTTTACCCCACACTGAGAATGTCCAATTATTACTTCGTAGCTTGGCAGGAAGTGGTCTATGCGTTGGTATCTTCTCAGAGCCAACTTCTGTTGCTTAATGGCTATCCGTGGTGAAAAACAAAATGCACTTTTGTCTCTTTGCTCATTGCACCATTTATGTGACCGGAAATATGTTGTGCGCAGTGTCCATCTTGACTATGACCACCATAGCAGTTGAGAGGCTTCTCGGTCTCAAGTTGAG
>NC_090894.1:7037665-7055165 GCF_036669925.1 Montipora capricornis
CATCCTTAGAGTAATTTTAGTCATATTGCGAGCCCTTGGAAGCTTGTGCGCCGTTTAAAAGCACGCGCTAACTAAGCAGTTTCTAGAATCGCCTTCTCAGGATTTTGTATATTTCTTATCTAGTTCTCATCCATTGCTAATCAGCTGGAAACGCACAAGTACAAAACTGCATATTAATCCTTCACGTTAATACACCTCTTCACACACTCGGAGTTGTTTGTGCACTCATGCATGTAAAGGCCTTGAATGTTGTATCAGTTGTGGAAACTTTTTCAGTTTCCAGATATTGTTTTGCTTTTGCCAACACCTACTTCAGTCAAATTGTCAGCTTAAAGCAGTAGGCCCCAAGAGGTCACAAATCTTCCTCTAAGGGCAAAGTTAACTTCTCCAACAACAGCATGACCTATTTGGCGACGAATCCCGTAGTAGTGGCCATCGTGGCGGTGAGAGGAAACCATTTAAATGTGGCCTCTGTTTGGGCAGCCACCATCTCGAGCGCTGCCGTAAGTTTAGAGAATTGACACTCCGCCAGCGACAAAACCTGGTGGATGAGAAAACGGTGTGTAGTTCGTATCACAGTCCAGGACACTTTGTCAAGAAATTTCGAGTTGCAAGGTTGTGTGGGGTTGAAGGTTGCCAAAGGAGGTATCATCCCTTGTTGCATTCATCAAATTCAGTCCACGAATTGGTCAACAAGGCAGAGCTTGGCCCAAAGTCCAGCCCCCAAGTCCAAACTGCCTCTGGAGTGCCTCCTCAGAATGATGCTCTCAGTGTTAATGCAGCGAGTAATGTGGCTTCGAGGACCAGCTTTCAAGTAGTTCCTGTAAAGGTCATTACACCGTATAGCTTTCATATCATCGAAATATATGCCTTTCTGGACAGTGGTTCAAACACCACCATGTGCCTGAGTAGTTTGGCTAGAGAGCTTGGAGCAGATTGTACACAAGTGGAGTTGACATTGTCTACAGTCTCAGGAACTCAATGCAAAGAAAGTCAGCAATTATGCATTGATGTTGTTGCTACTGGAAAGGGAGTTCGCTTAGAGCAGGTTTGGACAATCGAAACCTTACCGGTTACTGAGAGAGGCATCACAACGAGCAAGGATGTGGAGGAATGGCCACATCTCAAGAACATTGACATAGCAGATCTTGTAGACAAAAAGGTAACTATACTGATTGGCAGCGATGTACCGGAAGTTTTGTGCCCCCTCGAGGTAAGTGCCGGGAAAATAGGACAGCCACATGCGGTACGAACATTGTTGGGGTGGACTGTTATGGGACCACTGAAAGGAAGAGAGATGAGAGTGCCGAAGTCAATTTCATCCATGTTGAACAATCGTTGGGCTGTACTGAAACAGTGAAGGACCTGGATCCCATACAGCATCAGCTAGAACGCCTTTACAATGCAGATTACACTGAGTGTACAGCTGATTTGAAAGAGTGCCTTTCCATAGAGGATCGTCGAGCCAAGTCCACCATTATGGACAGTTTTGTGAAAATGGTCGGTGGTCATTATGAGATCGCGCTCCCCTGGAAGTGTGAAACCCCTTCCTAACCGGGAAACAAGATCATGACAGAAAGAACACTATTGTTGTTGAAAAACGGCTGAAGAGGGACCCTAGGCTCCTTGCAAAATACAAGCAAACTATGGGAGACTACCTCGCAAAGGGTCACGCCAGGAGGATTACCCTTAGCCCTCCAGATTTCAATTGGCTGCAGAAACATTTACTTCTATGTATGACATTGAACATTATGCGTTGACTAATGTTAGCCAAAGGTTGCTCAACATACTAGATCCTTTGTTTATTTAAAGACAATTAGCTTATATAGTTGGTCTTTCGGGGCCGGTGTAGGATCTAGTTTGTACTTATTGCGGGCCTACGAAATTGCCCATAATAGTCGCGGGCAGTTTTTCTTGCCATGTGCTTTTGAAACCTGAAAATTTTATGTGTGGAAGTTGTTTTGCAAATTTCTCTTGCGAGCTGGTTTATATCTCGGAAATTTCCTACTGTATGAGGTACCTATCGTGTTTTGCTTTCATTTATTTCGAACTATTTCGTTCTGTAACATTTCAGTCATCGCTATTTTCGTTTTTGTTTTAGAACCGCGCGCTTTGTAATGTTTGTTTATGGTTTCCTGCGTGTGTATCTCATCAGTTGGAATTAAACCACTATAAGCTAAACTGGGGCTTATACCAAAAGTATCGATTTCTTTCATTTGGCCATGGCCCGTCAGTTGACGACAGCAGCTAGGGAGTTTAAGCACGCGACTTTTTTGAGCCGCGGACTACAACCGAAGATGAACGTTTCGCATGCCAGAACAATAGTGTCTCCCAGATTTTTAAACTAATCATCTCTAATGGAGCAAAGATACTTAGCAATATAAAGGTGGTAGTGAGCAGGCAAGTTAAAGTGGAAAACAGCTCACTTCCGGTTGCCGTCCGCGTCTCAAAAACGTCGCGTGCTTTAACTCCCTATTATCTAAATTTAGAATACAGGTTCCGCCACATAATGGCCAATCAGATTGGACCTAATGACCACAACTCCCCTGATTGGACCACAACGAAGAAGCCGCACGAGGAATTGCACGTGCTAAATGCAAATTCGTTCACGGAACGCAATGCCGCTACGTTTTGTTCCCGTAAAAAGCTCAGTAGCACTAGCGGTTTTAAAAGATAGGTCCGCAATGCGTACTTGTGGTCTTATGCTTAGTTTAACTCCACTGGGCCCTTACAGAATTTGGTACTGCGGTGTCACTTTTACCATGCGTGATTGGTTGAAAATTTGCCACAACAGTACAGCACTGAAATGGATTCCTTAAGCATGCTTCAAATTTCAGGACCTGTTCAGAATTTTACAGCTTTGACTTGCTGCTAATCTTTCTCTTGTTGCCATTTGCACAGTTAAGAAAACTTTTGCTGCACACTATACCATCTCTATCAGCTATTTAGTAGTAACAGAGGCACTAGAATGGCTAAGGAAAAAGCAGGGGACTATCATACATTTATATGACCCTATAAATGATCAAGAGAAGGCTGAAATACAACTAGAATTCCAAGATGAATCATCACTAGATGAGGTGTTCAATGAACAAGTAAAGTGTTCTCCTTATCAGGCGGTAACCGGTAAAATTTAGCCCCTCAAGCAACAGTTCTTACCGCCTGAAACCGCTTGAAGGTTTACTAAAACTATGTAAGTTGTTTTAAAAAATACGCAGGTTGTGATCCGCTCTGCATAAGTAACTGAATGAAAATATGGAAAAATAAAAAGTATACACATCTTTTGTCTCTGAATACTTTATTTAATTGCTGATTGGTACTTCGAAGAACTGGACTCACAATTTCTTTTCGCGAGCTTCTCTTCAGTCCTTCGTGCAGGTGCACAGACGCGTGCATTTTTGTCATTCCTCATCTATTGTTCGCCGCTCACGATGAAGCGACAGGAGTCCATGCTGTCATTTTTATCCAGAGAAAGCAAGAAAACACGCGACGAAGCAGGTAACAGTACCATGTAAGAACTTACCATAGGAAGCTTTTTGGGTAAACCTTTCGAAGTTTCCACAAGATTAGATCATTACCTTTCTGCGAAGCAAGTTTAAAAAAAATCTGTACGTGGGAACTTTTTTGTCGCGAACGAACTTAAGAAAGAATAAAAGTACTGGAATCAAATGTTTTTAATGTTTCCTCAAGAGTCAATCTATAAATTTAAAGTGAAAGTATACATTGGGCTAGAAGTCCCTTCCTGTGTGATGTATCTTTTAGAAAACAGCACAGTCCCTGATGACCATCAAGGTGTACAAACTGTAGTTGAAGTAGAACCATCAGCAATACCCGCGCTAGTAGTTGCACCCCCCCCCCCCCCCTCCCCCCACACTGTTTGATAAGTCAATACCAGTGGCACCTTCAGCAATACTGTCCTCAGATGCAACTTTGGTTAATTGATAAGCGAATGCCCTTGGGACCAAGATCAATAGATGCCAGCTCAAAAATCTGTACTATTCCTGAACAGCAGCACCTGCGAGTCGTGGACGAAGCTTTTGGGAGTGACCTTCACCGTGGATTACACAAGCATGTCCTTTGTGCCAAAAGCGGTTGCAAGTCACTGTCCTCTAGTGAAAAAAGCAGGCAGTTACCATTGAAGCCTCATGTCTTCAAACACGAATGGGTCGATGACCATGCTGCATTTTGTCGTAAAGTGGTGTATGGTGGTTGGCCTTGGAAGAGGGCAAAGGTATGTTCTGTTGTCTCTGTAAAAAGCATAACAAAACAGAGAAAGATGTGAAATATGCTTCTGCACCTGGTACACGATACAGAAAGGTCGCAATGTTAGAGCATGGCAACTCAGAAGAGCACAACCAATCAGTAGGCAAAGAATTCGAACTTCTTCAGCAGGCATCATGGTTACAGAAGGAGACAGATAAGAAAGCTGAAGTTGCTGATGAGGTTTTGGTGCAAGCATCTGCAGCATTTATTTCAGTGCCAAACAAGAAATTTTCAACATGAAGGTCTTGCCACTGATTGAATTTTTAACTCGGTATGGGATACAGGACATGAAGTCCTTTACCCTTAGGCCTGAGAGGTGTAGGCAAGAGATCTTTCTGGCAATTGGCCAAGTAATTAAAAGTCAAGTAGTGAAAGCCGCTGCAAATGGTCGTTATTTTTCTCTTCTTTCCGATGAGGTAAGTGACATTGCCGTAACAGAACAATTGGTCACTTTTGTCCAATACGTATCTGATGCTCAAGTTCAAACAAACTTGCTATCTGTTCAAAATCTTCTTGAACACCACAGTAGTGCAAACTCTAATGCCATTGTGGACATGCTAAGCCAAGAGATTGACAACAACGAGCTACAGTGGGGATCACTTGCAGGTCTGGCATCTGATGGTGCTTCGGTATTCACAGGCAGTAAAAATGGAGTTGGAGTGAAGCTGAGGAAGAAACAAGAGGAACGCATAGATGAGGGAAAAACCTCAATAATGCAGCAACTATAGTGCGTTTGTCATCGGCTAGCTCTCGCTTGTTCCAATGCTAATGAGTCCGTAAATTATGTATCTGTGGTTGAGAAAAATTTGCGGCAGCTGTGATCTTTGTTTGAAAACTCAAACAAAATGACAGCATTGTATGCTAAGGTGCAGATGAACTTTAAACAGGATAATGGTGAATGAGAGAACTAGAAAAGTAGTAACTCGCACGCTCCAGAAGGCATGCCGTACGAGATGGCTTTCATTGGGGGAAAGCAGTGAAGAGTTTGAAAGAAGATAACCGAGCGGTTCTCACAACTTTCAAAGCACTTCATGAAGATCATCACGATGCTGCTGCTAAGGGTTTATTTATGCGATTCAACACTTTCAAGTTCATTGAAGCGATCGCCTCTCGTAGACTTAAATGAAAAGTAAGATGTTAACCGATAATTTTCTAATATTGTTCGATGATTTACGAGGAGCATATGTATCCGTTCATACAATATCTTTTTAGTCATTTGTTATCTTCCGTATATTACAGTGGTGTTCTTTACGACTGCATTGGGAGTAACCCCTGCTATATACCTTGCCAGGGAAGTTGGGATTTCGCTGATTTTTCTAAACTCATCGTTGAGTCCTTTAATATTTGCTGGAAGATCAAAGAAGTCAGGAAATCTGTAAAAGAAACTGTCACAAGACCCTGCCATTTTAAAAGTTAAGTTCCCCAACAGATCGCTTTCAGCTTATTCTTTCATTGCTTTGAACCAGGAGTGCTTGTAAACTTTTAACAATCAATTAATCGATCAATAAACCTTTAATAGCCATTTAGCATTTCTGATAATTAAAGACAATTAAATAAAATAAAAGATATACATGTTATAAAAGGGAATGACCAACAACCCTACGCTTCGCGCAGACTTAAATGGAAAGTAAGATTTTGACTAGTAATTGTCTTCTATCGTTCACTGATTTGCGAGGGGCATATGTAGCCGTTGGTACAATCACCTTCAATTAATTTTTCTAAAATATAGGGTGCGCTTCTTCCAAGATCCGAGATAGTATACTTGATCCAAGATCGTACAGAGTCTTCCCGCCCAAATAAACGAAAAATGCGACATTGGATTTTTCGGTTCTGAACTTGATACGTTTAGAATTAAGGAATTTGAACATGAGTATATTGTTTAGGAGCGGATTGCTTGAATTTACCACACCAATATCGATCCAAAATCTCTTCTCTTGACTGAGAGAGGAAAGAGCTCTCGGGAACTCTGAAGCAAAGCAGGCTTTGGTAGATTGTAAAGTAAAGTAAAGTGGTGCATTTATATAGCGCCTTTATCACAAGTCTCAAAGACGCTTTACAATGATCAATTTATCCCCGGCGGACTGAAAGCAGTCCATGCATGCTGGTGCTGGCTGAAGGTTGCCAAATATTCCACTCTCAGCAGAACCGGGAATGGATCCTGGGACCTTAGGGTTGGAAGGCAGAGATCTTACCACTGCGCCAACCCCTCCGCTATTGCGCTAGCATAATTTTAAGCATAATTTAGCAAAACGAGCATTATTTTAAGCCTTTATTTCAGTTTAGCACTGCTCGCATAATCCGAGCTTTTATGCGTTGAAAACAAAAACAAAAAACCCATCATAGTTCTAGAATAATTCAGTTTGTGTTTTATTTCTGTACTGTTTTTCGAAAATGTTGAGGTATGTGCAAAGGCCCATGGTGAAAGACTCTCCTCAAGACACCACGCTTATGGCTCGGCGGCTTGGCCCCTCAGGCCACAGATCAAAGATGGCGTTGTCCTCGGGTACATCTACTTCCAGCACTTCCAGAGACCAACGATCTGATAACCTACCCCATTGGTCTTCTGCAGTTATGAAGGTTCTGCTGGTGAAGCCCTCGTCTGCAGCCTCTGAACGAGTATTCTCTATTCTTAACTCATCGTTTAACGATTCACAAGGGCATGCTTTCGTGGACTATTTACAGGCTTGCGTAATGCTTCAGTACGATAACCGATAACACAGAGATTAACAACATGCATAGTTGTCTTTGCACTGAACTTAGGGCTCTGCTTGGATGACGTCTAAAACAAGTATGCGGGCTAAAACTTTCTGACCCGGATTCAGAACCCAGAAACGGTTGATTTTAGTAGCATTTGTTAATCATTTGGCTTTTTGGGGTGCGCACATGCGCATTTGCGATGCTAAAGACTGTAACACTGGAAGGTGGACTATATGATTGTTCATTAAAGTCAGAATTGATAGAGTTAAGCTACTGGTGATCTTTATTTTACTCAAGATCTAAGTAGCATAATTTCGGTGACAGAGAGCATAATTTTCAGAAAGTAGCATAATTTTGGCATAATTTCTAAAAAATATGAGCACTGCTAAAAGCATAATATGCTTTTTTTTTCGGGCACAATCTACCAAAGCCTAAATCAAAGTGTCTTCTTATTGGTTTTCGTTAAGAACAATCAAATGCCTCTCTTACTGGTGCATTCATGTCATCACGAGGAGTGTGCAGGCGCTGTAAGGTTGAAATAGCCAAATGTTCGCTAAAAGAACTCTACGGCATGGAGTTTCCCAGAGCCTTGGATCCATCCGAGGCTCTGGTGACGAGAACTTTTACCACACGAGCCGATTTTGCCACTTAATTTGGTTTCAGAATTAAAAATAGAGAATTGCTTATTTCGTTAATCTTAAGGACTTAAAGCTCAAGCTTGCCAATGTAAGTTTCTGTCGGGAGGAAGTATAGGGAAGGTATCGTTGACATCCCCTATTGTCAATAGGGTTAGGGTTCATTGAGAGCTTCATTGGCTGTCGAAACAAAGGGTCTTTTGTTCCTGTGGTTGGCACATTTTAATAACAAAAGGAATGTTCTTAAAGAGATATCTTCTCTTTGGTTATATTTCTATAGCAGTGGCGATTTTCTTGCCATTTCCGTGATTTAAAACATTTTTAGGTGACTTGACAGGCAAACGATACTTACCGTTGATCAGTTTTGTCTTGTCTTGAAACACCCCTTGACAAATGTACTTTTACGGTTTCAGAATAAAAAATAGAGAATGAAAGATGCACATCTTGTATGCTCCCGTCAAAATCTCAACTTAGGTGATTTCACGTTGTTGCTGTGCACAGTACCGCAGAAATATATGCTAAATCCGTTATAAGTTTTAAAAATCTGGATTTGGCTTTTCCCGAAGAAACGCATCCACGGGTCTGTTTCCCTATTGCTGATGAAAGCTTTTAGAAACGTTAGTACGTGAGGATAAATACGGTTTCCTGTTTTCTCCTTATAACTAGTTAAATGCCGTTCATACCAGTTTCATGCATGGGAAAGAAGAGTAATTAAAAGAACGAGAATTTTGATTTTGGTATGATGTTGCAGCTGACTTCGTTCGGAAATCGCTTATGCTCATTGTAATTTTTAACATTTATTCCGACTGAAATCGCTCCCTAACATAATTAAAATGCCAGTGTCCTCGTTCCTGAATCATTTATTGATTCTTAGGTTACGTGGCAAGTAGAGTAAAAGACTTTCCTTTTTCCTTTCCTCCGATTTAAGCATTGGGCCTTTCTCCCAACTTGGACTTAAATCCCTTCAGCTCATTCGGGTCGTCGTAGAAAAATGATAAGTGGCGGGAAAAAATCACGTGTAGAGATGAACATTGCTTTTAAAATGAAAAAATAGCGAATGAAAGATGCACATTTTTATGCTCCCGTTGTCGTCAAAATCTCAAATTAGGTGATTTCACGTTGTTCCTGTGCACAGTACCGCAGAAATATATGCTAAATCCGTTATACGGTTTAAAAATCTGGATTCGGCTTTTCCCGAAGAAACGCATCCATGGGTCGGTTTCCATGATATTGCTGATGAAAGCTTTTAAATACGGTTTCATGTTTTCTCCTTATGATTAGTTAAATGCGGTTCAGATCAGTTTCATGCAAGGGAAAAAGTGGCCCTTTTTTGTCAACTTAAAAGGGTTCAATTAAATAGCAGAGTGATTAAAATAACGCGAATTCTGTTTTGGTATGATGTTGCAGCTGACTTCGTTTGGAAATCGCCAATGCTCATTATAATTTTTAACATGTTTTCCGACTGAAATCGCTCCCTAACATAATTAAAATGCCAGTGTCCTCGTTCCTGAATCATTTATTGATTCTTAGGTTACGTGGCAAGTAGAGTAAAAGACTTTCCTTTCCTCCGATGTTAAACATTGGGCCTTTCTCCCAACTAAGGCGTTCCAAACTAAATCGTCCTTTTCCATTCTAGGAAAATTACGCTAAAAATGGTTAAATGGTTAAATATGTCATGTTTTTGAGCTCACTCTTTTTTAAAATGCAAGTTATTACTTATATTCTGTCGGGATGATTTCATCTAAAAATCAAACTCGCTCTCCTTAGTCAATTTTACTCGGACTTTAAATGGATTCCGCAGGATGTATTACACTTTAACTTTTTTTGTTAGAAAAAATCAGTTTGACTTAAGTCCGATTTTTGGACCCAAAATTCTTACTTTTTTTCTAATTAAGACTATTACTATGATGCACCTTGTTTTGATTGTGGCCAGCAATGGATATTTTTTTGTCCGATTTTCGGAACCAAAATTTTACTTTCAGTCCACCATTTATGGGTTGCGGACGACCACGGATATTAATTATTTGGAGTCCGATTTTCGGACCCAAAATTTTTCTTTCACTCTACCATCTTTGATTGTGGCCGACGATGCTTATTTTTTGAGCCCGATTTTTCGACGCAAAATACTTACTTTTTTTTCTGATAAGGATAACTTCCAGTCTACCCTGAATTGTGGAAGACGATGCAGACTTTTGTGTCCTATTTTCAGAGCAATCTTAACTCCGATTTCTATTCACGTGAA
The DNA here is from genome assembly GCF_036669925.1 of Montipora capricornis. Lineage (NCBI taxonomy): Eukaryota > Metazoa > Cnidaria > Anthozoa > Scleractinia > Acroporidae > Montipora > Montipora capricornis. The sequence goes on from NC_090894.1 coordinate 7,047,500, forward strand.
ATGCCCATTTTGCCAACGGATAACACTAGTTGGAATCCGTTTTTGGGGCCAAACCATTCCCCCTACATTATTTGTAAAATTTCGAATATTCAAAGAGTCATCATTCAGAGATTATCTCGTAAACTGCGCACGCGCTAAAAGTTTCAGAGATAGCTCATTATGCAATTGAGAATTGGTTCATGTTTCGCGTGCGTATATCGAGTTATGGATGCACGCGGGAGGTTGCTGAGCACGAGGCGATAGCCTAGTGCGACTATAGCTTCTTCAGTGCTTAGCAAACTCCTAAGTGCATCCATAACTCGAACCAATTCTTTTACAACATAGCGGCAACTTGCGTGATAAAACATGTTTTATTTGAGATTGATTACAAAGTTCTCACAACACACGGTGAGGGAAAACAAACGATCCAATTGGCTGGTTAAAATCACGCCACAAGTAGGTTGAGCGAGAACGATTCATCTGGTTTCACTAAATGTTGAAAACGAAGGATTTGCTTCTTCAGTTAAAGAAATTATATTGCTTTGTTGTTGTTGTTGTTTTTTTTTTGTTTGTTTGTTTTGTTTTGTTGATTTTGTAACTAATTTGTCTTCGGCAGGTAGAACAAATATAAAAACAACGATAACAACAAGACTGTCTACCTTTGTTCCATTGAGGTCTGGAGGTTGTGCTTCTTACAGTAAATATTTAAGTAGAATTGATAAGCTCTTTGCCAGATGTTACAAGTACTGTTTAAAGCAGCACAGTATCTTGGATATTCGTCGTAATAGAGATACGAAGTCATTGCGAAGGATCTATTCCACCAACACTGCTTTGAGCGATCTTCTACCTTCCCAAAGAACACGGCAGTTGAGAACTAGGTCGCATAATTATATTCCACCAAAGGTCCGCACAAGTCGTTTTAAATCTGTTTTTAATTATAGAGTCTTTTTAATAGTAACATATGTTTGTTTGTCGTTGTATTCATTTTTTGCCTTGTAAATTGCTGCTCGTCGGTTTGCACAATGAATTCTTAATAAAGACCTTTATTATTATTATTATTATTATTATTATTATTATTATTATTATTATTATTATTATTATTATTATTATTATTATTATTATTAACCACTAAACCAGCCACTTCCTGTTTTCAAAACATTAAGACGCTGATAGCCTAAAATACGTAACCTTGCCATGGTTTCTTGGCTTGACGAGCAACGTATTCCTCATAAAAAGAAACTTTACCCCATACGTCACTGAGAATTTCTTGGACTTGGACTTAAATCCCTTCACCCATTCGGGTCGTAGAATAATCATAATTGAATTACGCATATATCAACGTTATTTAATAAGTCAGTGGCGGGAAAAAGTCACGTGTAGAGATGATTTCTTAGGATGAGAATTTAAAATCCATGATAAAACAATAGTTAAGAAACATTGACAAATGATGGTATTCCACTTTTAAAGATTTAAGACGAAATCCGATAGAAAATCGGGCAATTTCAGTTTTTCGTGGACAAAAATCTGGTACCAGAATAATTGTAAGTATTTTACAGTCATTTTTACATTTCCTGAAAGCTAAAGATATGAAAAGTTGCCCGAAATAACACCGAAAACAATTTCCCATGGGAACGAGAAAAATTAAATTTCAACGTTCAGAGAAATTGTGCAAACATAGGTAAAATTTCATCATCAGTTTCATTTCACCAGTACTTTCAAGTGTTTCTTACGAAGTTCAACAGTTGTTTTTGACGTTTGGTGTTGCTAGTAATGATTTTTTTTTGAGAAGATATTTAAAACAGTCGTACAGAAGTTTGCAATACAATGTTTATAATCTGGGTACTACTGAGGTTTTTGTCCACTTGTTACTCGAACTTCTGGTGATTCCGTCTTACTGATTTTCATGAAGATTGTATTAACATGCGTTCCCATGGGTATCCGGTAAATACCTTTCAGTAATGAGGCAAAAAATGTAAACAACCTACTTGCAGTTACAATGATTTTTCAAATCGTGTTTATAGACGCCTCCTTTTGTGAGATTTCCAAGAAAACAAATATGAGAATTTAACCTAAATTTTATGAAGTTTGTCTTATTTTTATCACTCCAGGAACCTATCACTAATGACTTTTTAAAAGAAAAATTATTTATTCGGTTTGTATTTTATTTTTCCGGTTCTCGGGTTCCCCTCTTTTTATGGATCGGCAGAGGGGCTGACCGGCTACCTCATTTTCTCTGTTTTCTGTTTACACGGATGATATTGCCCACACGCTTTGCATTGTCGATAAAAGCAATATCCACAGAATTTATAGAAAGTTAACCATTTTTAAACAGGGAAGTATTAATCTTCTGGATTAAAGAAAATAGACTTCTATTTTCAAGCCAAAGGAGTGCTGTGGATCATGATTGAACTATAGGATTGAATTTATTTAGTTTTGGGAGCAATGGGAGCAATTTCCTTAACTAATTTAAGCACGTTTCGACAAGGGGATTACGTTTCTATTGGAAAAAATCCTACCTTTGGGGACGTTCGTTCGATTTGATGATCCTGATTCCAGAAAGATAGATAGGTAATTTATAGGGTAAGTGTTCAAATTGCAAAAAAAAATGTATTTTCTTATCGAATGCCTATTAAGTGGGCGACAATATATATATATTTATTTATTTACTGACGTCTTTGGACGACAGACGCCTGTCATCTATTATCTCGTCAGCTCCAGTCTACAAGCGAAAATCCATTTTTTTCATTCCTGTCTGCATTGATAATGTTAGTCTATGGGTGTGAGAATCATTTTTCCTCTAAAAATCGCAAAGTGATCACAAAATAAACGTTCTATATGATGGTCTTTACTTTGAGAAACCTCAGGCAGAAGAGTTCAACCTCTTTGACACCTGCTGTGTCATTGGCAATTGAAATCCCTGTAATGCATTAATGCAAGCAATAAATCCCTTTTTTTTAGTTTTCGTTTTGGAACTTTTATCACTTGGTGGTGTTTTCATGGTTTTCGAACCCTTAGAACCGTCTTAATTACGGCAAAAACATCAATGGACTTTAATGTTTTCAAGGCTTTTCAAACTTTAGATACCGCCTTATTTACACTTAAAGCACCTTTCGAATTCAACAACTCGAACAAATCAAGCGTGATTTTATTTCTATTGCTTACAAAAGGAGTGTCATTTCAGGTCTTCATCGGAGTCAGTTTCTACTTTAGGATCTTCTGAATAGCTTTTTTTCCCAAGAGGGTTACTCTTAAAAATTGCTTGCTGCTTCGCATGGTTTGAAATTTACGGCTTTTTGAAGTCGTCAGTAAAAAAAATGTAGTCGCCAAATGTAGGCCTTGCAGATTGCAAGACAAGAAACAATTTAATCAGTTTCACAAACTGACCAATCCACGTGATGAGTCGCCGTGAACACCCCGCTTCACGCTTCTTTCTGCAACAAAGTTAGAAAGATAATCTCAGCTATAGGTAATCAACTCGAAGAATTGCAACCAAGCCTTACTGAAAATTCTATTCTTGAACGGGAGTTGGACCAATGACCATGCCATTGTACATGCTGCACTTGCTCCTTCACCAACTGAACTATCAAGTTATATCAGAGTCCTAAGACATAAATGAGATGATTTTAAGATATATAATCATAAAAAAGCAGATGTTTTTTCGCGCTCCGATCTGTCATTAGCACTTGGACATACATAAATGCATACATAGACATTCCCAATTGCCACCCACTCCTGCGAGGCCATGCAGGGCCAATAAAACATACCAATGATGCAGCAAAATGAATTCTGTAAAAGAAACCGTCTCAAAACTCTGCCACGTGTAGAATTAGACGGTTCTCCGACACATTGCTCTCACGCTATTTCTTTCAATATGGAGGAGGTCTTGTGAACTTAATAAAAGAAATGTGCATATACTATACAAAGAGAATGAGGGGATGGTACAATCATCTGCAATTCATTTTTCTATAATGTGGGTTTTGTTTCTTTTGGAAAATCCGAGATAGGGTACTTTTACAGAGTCCTCCCGTCCAACGAAACGCAAAGGGTAATTCAGAAGGAATTTTAATATAATTAGAATATTGTTTAGGAACGGATTGATGACTCACGTAAATTTAACACCCGAGCCAATTTTGAAAGGTAAATTTCCTTACAAAGATTTCTTTCCTGGCCTATTTCCTGAAGTTACGAGCTTACTTTTCCAGCTTATCCATGTAGAACATCTTTTTATGTGTTACGCAAGTCGAATGCTCGAATCCTGCCTAGGACACTGATTGACCGGGGAAAGAGGTATGATTTATAGTGATTCCTTCAGCGCTTGTAAATGCTCATAGTTTTTCATATTCGATTGTACCCTCAAATGTAAAAGAGATTCGTATCACAGCTACATGTTATCACTTCTCCACGAGGCTTTTTAGGACGTCTTTAACCATATCATTTGCTACGTTTCTCTGTCTATTTTGTAATTTAGTTTGTAATGTTGTTTCAGTTATTTCGTGATTCCTACAAATAAACTAGTGAAGGAAAAGAAAGGCCTAGATTTGGAGTCTCAGTAAAGCTGATCTCAAAACATTGAAAAACACTACAGAACTGACTAACCACCTGAGGGGAAGTCAGCGTGACTAAATTAAACAGGATGACTTTTTGCTCAGTATGTAGAAATTTCAGTTACTCTCACCAACAACAGTCCTTCTTAGGACTATTCCTAATTCAATTCAAGACATGTTCTGACTACTCGTTGAGTTTTTTCCTGGTAGCACGTGGTTCAACTTCTTAATTGCACTTGTAAATAGCCAACTGGTTTGCCTTCGGCCAGTTGGGATTCTTAACAGTTGTTGTTGAATGTTCTGTTCTGCTGTGACTGTGTTTCGCAATTAAATGCTTTCATTACTGGGAAATCTTCGCACTTTTGTCGAGGTTAACAACAAGGCTCCGCTTCATCCGCTTTCCAAAATTGTGCTTTGTAGCCTTGCGATACCTGATCTATATGTGTTGGGATCGAGGCACAGTCTCTTACGATTGTTTACTGGATGTCCGTATTTGAAACGAACCTGGCAGATTTGTTGCTACCCACTGGGCGTTGCCCTATGCGGCCGGACAAATAATGTATTCGAACGACTTCTGGCTCTGTTATCAGGCCTCAGATTCGGGGAAGTCGAAATCCTCAAGCGGACCTATGTAATCTTTCCTTTAGTCATATTTTTGCTATAGACCCTGGGATCATGTTGTTCCGAGGGAACAACGGACTGACTCACCGCTGAACAAATCAAAAACAAAGCCTTGGTACACGTTTTAAAAAAAAGACAAAAAAAATTTACTTTGCAAAAGTGAGAACACCGCGTTGTTGGACACGATCCATATAATTGCATGGTATATGTGATTTTAAAAATATATCACGAACCAGCTACAGCGGTGCTATCAACGCCTTTGGTTGCAAGTTGACACATTCCATTCAAGGTTCTATAAATTGTGAGTAGGGCGGCCTTTTCTTCAAACGTACTTACATCTCGCTAAAACAAAAAGGACACTGGTCCTTTCTCAAAAGAGCACACTTGCATGTTCCAGCCTCAGGTCACCCCATATGAAAACACACTGGCACCACTGTAGAAAACTCGTAAATTCGTAAGTTACATTCAGCAATATTTTTCATACAAGACAAGAACAGCTATGCGTGTGTATGATTGTCAAACCTTTTTGAAGTGATAACCTTAAGTCCACCTGTAAATTTAGTTGTTTTTTTCGGCTCAACCTTTTGCTTTGTGGACTGACTCATAACCTTTCTCTTTGGGGAAATAGTGGCCTTGCTTCGTCTTGTAATTTCACATTTCTCCCTGTTTAAAATTTGCCTTATTCTACGTCTTAATCAAGACAATCGACCACATCACAATCTCGACCAACCAACCCAAACACATGCATCGGTTGCACATTGCACAATACAGTGAACTGTGGCCGCAAATAGCCCGGCATGTTTGTGTTAAATTTCGTACGACGCAGCAAGGATTCTACTAATCACTGACTAATGGCAGAGCTTTCATCCGCTATTCATCTTGCCAGACTAACTTCTCTGACGTTGATTTTCTCGAACTCCTGGTTAAACCCTAGTTGCTAGACTATTAAAGAAGTCAGGAAGTCTGTGAAGGACTAGCTAGTTTTGAAATTAAACCAGCCGCGTTAGTACGCTCCATCGTTTGAGTAATTTCAGTCACATTGAGGGCCCCTGGAAGCTTAGCCAAAGACAAAAGGGTTCATTAGCAAAACGATTCACGTGCGCCACGATTCTTGGTACATTTCTCTTACTTTGTCGGCAAAACATGACATAAAATAAGTACGGCTAGCTCTTGAGAATCATGCTTTCTCTGTGAACCTAACCCTTTGTTACAAATTCATGGCGTGGATCATTTGACTGAATTTTGAAAATCACTCATATCTCCATGTCGGTAACATAGCGTGAGCATGTATTTCTAGGTGACGTTTTCGATAGCTTTGCTGTCATGTATTCGTTGACTCAAACTGGCAGTTTACCATGATGTTTTTCGGCATTATCGCGTACGATTTTATGCTTCTTTTGGACAACCTTTCTCGAAACAGCTGTATTTCTTATCTAGTACTCATCCATTGCTTACCAGCTGGCAACACACAAGTACAAAACTGCACATTAATCCCTCACGTTAATACACCTCCTCACACGCTGAGAGGTTTTTTGTGCACGCGTGCATGCAATGCCCTTGAATGTTGTATTGTGAAAATTTTTTCAGTTTCCAGATATTGTTTTGCGCCCTTACTCAAGTAGGAGTCAGATCTCTGAGTTAACTTACATCATCCCTTTTTAAGCAATGATTAATTAAAAAAAGAGCAGCAGTGTTTTGTCGGGTGTAAAAACACGAGGCGTAGCCGAGTGCTTTTAGACCCGATAAAACACGTGCTGCGAGTTTTCTGAACTGCTTCAAAAACACTCCACAAATAGCGTGTCCTTCTGGACTCAGAACAATGGTTCCAATTCCAAGTAGAGAATATTAGCATGCAAGAAAAACAACCTATGACTTTTGAGTACTCTCTAATCTCTCCAATCAGATTCCTAGAAAACCAGCTGCTTGCTTTTGTTTAACAGTACGATGATATTATTTGCTTAAAACCAGGTAATTTCATTTTTAATTTGCGTGTTGTATTATCTAATACCAAACAAACATTTTCCTCATATAAAGACTCCATTAAATTGCGGTCGAGTCAAAGAGACGGCGAAATAGACAGACCAGGTGATGAAGAACCCGGACGAACTATTTTTTTGCTCGGTGGCGATGGCTGAATCCTCCCATACTCCACTGATATGCATAGTGGTGATTAACATGTTGCTCGCGGTCACTGCATTTGTGGGAAATCTCCTCATTTTAGTTGCGCTAGGCAAGGACTCTTCTCTTCATCCGCCTTCTAAACTCTTGCTTCGTAACTTGGCAGCAAGTGATCTCTTTGTTGGCATCTTAGCAGAGCCAACTTTCCTTGCTCACTGGGTATCTGTGTTGAACAAGAAAATGAAATTTTGCCTTTTTATCCATCGCATCATTTATGTGACCGGAAATATGTTGTGCGCAGTGTCCATCCTAACTATGACCACCATAGCAGTTGAAAGGCTTCTCGCTCTCACGCTGGGCCTCAGATACAGACAAATCGTGACCCTAAAGCGGACCTTTGTACT
>NC_090894.1:7060165-7087665 GCF_036669925.1 Montipora capricornis
AAGCTGACATTTCCCTTCTTTTCAACTTATACGACGTACAGTCTACTTCAGCGAAACAAAGATTTTAAACAAGCTGAGAAGATCCACAATAGGCGCGGCAAAGAGTTGAACCCGGATCGATGGCTTCACCTTGCAGTTTCCGATATCCACTAGCCCAACCACAGGTAACCCAGGCTCACTGTGTGTCACATAGGTAAATATAGAGAACATATATGTATGAGTCGAAGTTTAGGAAATTTGCAAGAAAGTGGAAATAAAAATCGATGAAACTTACCATGTGGTGAGCTGTTGTTGTCTTTAACACGTACACGAAGTTTCGGGAAAAATGGTCCCCGTCCACCACAAGGTAGGAGACGGGCGCCAGCGTCGGGACTCCGATCGACCCAAAACAAGCACGATTTTTTTCTCGAAAATCGAATCCAGTCGCTAAATAAACACGCCAAGTGGAACATGAATTTCTCTAAATCATGAATCCACTGAAGCATCTCCAGGTAGCAACGCGAGGCCACCAGACTCCGTAAAACTTGTAAGTTAACCTGCTAAAATGGCGGCCAGAAAGCGCAAAGTGTCCAATTCAAAATGACACTGAACTCTGGACTCCTGGTGACGAGTATAATAAGTTCTGGAGGGAGGGAAGTCCCACGTTGCTAAAAACAAAACTCACTGAGCAATCTGGGACTCCCCTTCCTCCAGGGGGACTTATTATACTCGTCACCAGGCGTCCAGGGTTCAGACACTTACCTGTGACTGAGGCACTGATCGTCTTGACTGCATGAAAGACCGCTTACCAAATGATTTACACTTGTATGCTCCCGTTGTCGTCAAAGCTTCAAATTAAGTGATTTCACGTTGTTGCTGTGTACAGTACCCAATCAATCAATCAATCAATCAGTTTACTAGTCATTGAGCAGGAGGCTCATGTATAAAAGGCAATTAAGATCAATAAAAATATATATCAATTAAGTGCGTAATATAAAGTAAAAACCTAAGAAATACAATAATTACATTTACATCTTGCCTTAAAATTTAAAAAGTTAAATGTTTTAAATTTCTTACGAAAGTCACTCAATTTGGACGCTTACTTGACATGTGATGGAAGTTGATTCCATGAACGTGTCTGACGTCTTATATGTAAATGACTTGTGATTATATCGATTAGTGTAAGGTGGTTGGACAAGATTGTGTTTACTGTTTCTTTGGTTGTAATGTAATTGACGAAGTTCGAATAAATTTGACATGTAAACTGGTCCATATCTTTTTAAACATTTGAAAAGGAGAATGAGCGACTGATATATAGTACCGCCTGTTTTCTGTGATTACACGTTTACAATAGACAATATAGAATCACAATCTAAGCTGTTACCGTAATTTAAGAGGGCTTTTAAAGCATAATAGTCAGCAGATTCAAGTTAATTGTTGATATTTTTGTTAACCTCTAACAGAAGTGGGCTACAATATTCAAAGTTCAGTCCAAAGCAGAAACGTTGGATTCTGATGCGTAGGCAGTGGTGTCGTCAGCGTAGAGCCTTAAAGAAGCAACTTAAACAGAAAAGTTAAGATCGTTGATAAATATGTTAAACAGGAGTGGTCCCAGGGGACTACTTTGAGAACCCTGGCAGAGATAGAGAATGAGATTGAATTCAAACACACTTCGTGACGCCTTGGACATAGTACTTCGTGTCAAGCCACCTTCACATTAGCATTTAGATTAAACATTTAGAATATCTATACAGAAAGTATCCCAAACATTCATGAAAGCTAACCTTAGGCCTAGAAACTTTTCTTTAGTCCTAATTAGGCCTACGGTTAGCTTTTATGAATGTTTGGGATACTTTCTGTATACATATTCTAAATATTCATGTGAAGGTGGCTCCACACGACGTACTGTGTACAAGTCGTCACGAAGTGTGTTTGAATTCAACCTCAGTCTCTCTCTCTGCCAGGGTGGTTTTTTCGTGGATAGAATCTAATGCCGACCCTTTGAGGAACACCACAATACACTAGTAACCATTGAGAGCATTCAAAATTATAGATCAGTAAAATCAGCGGCCAAACGCGACTAGAGTGCCTCTCAATGGTTAAAGATTACCCGATATTTCTCACACAGGAAATAACTGCTTTGCTCATTAACTTGTCAGGGCGGAGCTAAGAAACAAAAGACCTTCCAACTCATTGTTTTCGCTCTTGTTTTTCGTATAACGCTCTGAGCGTGATAATATTGACTACTTCCAATGTCGCAAGATGCCGGTTTTAGGATTTCCATAAGGTCCCATAAGGTTCGCTTATTTACCGGAAATATGTGATTCAAAGAAACACTCTGTCGCTAGTTCCTTCGAAACAAAAACAAAACCAAAAAATCTACTTTTGTCGGATCATGTCTTCTTACGGGCAAACGGCAGACTGAAAGTAGCTCTTTGCAAAGGGTTAGCTACAACTCGATGCATTACTTAACAGAGAGAAACATATCATTCATTGTTGGCCTGAAGTTGCCCACATACACGCATTTGATCTGATCTCTAGCAGTAGAAGTCAAATCCAGACTAAAGTCAGCAACCTGGGACGTTATGCAAAAATGGGCTCAAGATAAACACAGCAAAGACCATGATGATGTGCCGGAACAACGCCACAGGAAGAAAGGTCCAGGTCGATGGAGAAGAACCGGAAGCGGTGTCGAAATTTGTTTATCTAGGAGGAACAGTGGCCCAGGAAGGGGATTCAGATGAAGACATCAAAAGCAGAACGGCTTGGAAAAGCCAGAGCAGCTTTCAGCAAGCTTAGAAACAAATGGAAGAGCAGACAACTGAAATTGAAAATCAAGCTGAAGATCTTTAAGTCCAATGTTATAGCTGTTGTGTTGTTATACGGTTGAGAAACACGGCGTATGACTAAAGGAGATGCGGCCAAGCTAGAAGTATTTCTGCATAAAAGTCTGAGAGGGCTTATGAAGATCTATTGCCCTATGAAAATATCAAATGAGGAGATTCGAAACCATCAGTGAGCAAATCATCCGGCGGCGCTGGAAGTCGGCCACGTTCTCAGAATGGATCCAAATAAACATCCCAAGACAGCATTGGCGTGGGCTCCAGAGGGAAGAAGAAGTCGTGGCAGACCGAAAGAGACTTGGCGGAGAGCCGCAGAAAAAGAAAGAACAACATTGGTTTTTGTCTCATGGAGCGAGGCAACAGTGGCTGCTCGTGACCGTGTGACATGGCGAAGGAGAGTGTCTGGCCCTATACCCACTTAGGGTTATGGTCAAAATTTCGAAATTGCAACGCGTTCAAAATGCCGCTGCAAGGCTAGTTATGGGCATTGGGAAATATTTCCATATTACTACTGCTTTGTATGATTTACATTGGCTCCCAATTCACGCGAGGATTCATTTTAAGATTCTGCTGCTGGCGTTTGAAGTCATCCACGGGCAAGCTCCCGCTTGTCTGTTCAGTTTAGTGTCGGTAAAATCCAAATCTTATTATAGCTTACGCTCCAACTCTAGCACCCTTTTGGATCCTCTGAAATGCAAGATGCTTGTAACTCCTGGAGGGCTTTCATTTCAGGCGGCCGTACCACAATTATGGAACGCCCTACCACCAAATCTACGAGATGTCACATCAGTTGAGACTTTCAAGAAAAATTTAAAGACATTTTTATTCAGGAAAGCGTTCGCAGATAGCTTTACTTTAATTAAATTTTAGGAATTATTATATTTTACTTGTACATATTATAATTATCACATACTTTTAATCATTTCTATATCAATTCTTGTAATTAGATTTACTATTTTACTTTTTTTTTAAGATATGTAAAGAGCTTTTGATCTTTTATTGTAAAAAGCGCTATAGAAATATTAAATATTAAGTATTAAATATTAAAATCTAGATACCGAGGTGGCATCATCTTTTTAAAGACGGGCGTTACGTGGCTAAGTTTCCATTCCGCAGGCCGCATTCATGAAGTTCTTATGCAGACATTAAGTAGTTTGTCAGGAGAACTGCTCAGTATAGATGGCGATGATAATTTAAGAATCTTGAGCATTATGTTGCCAGGCCCACAAGATTTATTACACTTAATTAATGTTACCCAGAAGAGTTTTAATATGAGAGAAGCATACCGGTTGGAAGGAAAAGTCTGGGTGAAAGTCGTGTGATCTAATGGAAGAGATAGTAGGGTGGGTCACAAATAATCTTCCTGCGTAAGGCGTCAGGGAAGACTGATCCAGGACTGGAGTGGTGAAGAAGGAGTTAAATAAGTTTGACGATTCTTTTACGACTTTTCCATCATGTATTAAGTTAATTTCCTCCTTGTTCCAGAAACCACTTGGCGTGGTTGCGTTAGCTGCAGAATCAGTGCAAAAACGTTTGAATGAAATTCGCTTTAGTTTAGTTACCAAGTTCCTTTGAACCCTGTTGTGGTCCCATGATTCAACAGTAGGATAGCGACGATATTTTTTATACAACTTGTTTCTCAGACGCATAGCTTTCTTCATCTCTAAATTGATCCAGGGAAACTGATTTCACCGGACTCTCATGATACAGTTTGGACCAGTGAGCCCAGAAATATATGCTAAAATACTTGCCGCATTTGCAGCACGATTAGTTTTTCTCTTTTAACCAATGATATTCTTGTTTTGTAACGTTCTCGTTGACGAACGTTTCGTAGGTTTTAAAGCAGTCTGTAAGCTAAAGGGACGCACGGATCATAACCCAAGAAGTCCGCATTTCGCAGAATTTGATCTTAAGAATCCACTCCAATTTGGATTTTAGTAAAGAAACGTAATGTCCTTTATAGGATTCAAAAATCTGGATTTGGCTTTTGACAACGAAACGCACCCTGCCGCGAGTCGGTTTCCATGATTTTTCTGACGAAAGTTCTTAAAACGTCAGCAGGTGAGGATAAATTTTTCATGTGCTCTCCTTAGTTAAATGCTGTTCATGCCAGTTTCATGCACGGGAAAAAATGCCGCTTTTTTCTGGAGTGAAAAGGCTTTACTTACCGTAATTAGCAGAGGTGTGATTACAATAACGCAAATTTTGATGTCATGTTGCAGCTGATTTCGTTGCGAAATAGCTTAATATGTTCATTGTAATTTTCAACATGTATTCCGGCAGAAATCGCTCCCTGCCTGTACGATTTATTGATCAGTTAACACTCAAGGAACCTATCACTAATGACTTAAAAGTAAAATTATTTATTCGGTTTGTATTTGATTTATTCCTGTTCTCGGGATCCCGTGGCCCGGCTATGTCGTTTTCTCTGTTTTCTGTTTACAAGACTGATTTTGCCGACGTGCCATTTATTTTCGACAAAACTGAGCAATGTAGGCCTCAGCAAAACAGGTTTAAGGAAAATCTTATGGATTAAGCTTGTAAACTTCTCTTTTCTCGCCAAATGAGTGCTGTGGATTCACAAATATCGGAATTTACTTAAACTGGATTTTTCGAATTTCAGTCACAATGGAAAGAGAATTTCCCTTGTTAAGCAAGTTTCGTCAAGACCATGACTTTTAACTGAAAAAAAGTGGTTCGAAATCCTGCTTTAAGGTGATCCTGATTCCAAAAGATAAGTAGGTAGTTTCTAGGGTAAGAGTTTAAAACGGAGGTTTTGGACAAACAATTGACAGTAAAAATTAGTGATAATAATGTTGAATGACGTTGCGATGATTAGTTCATCATTTTCAAATTCGTAAAAACTAAAAACTAAAAGTCAGATTCTTGTGCGTTCTTTAAATACTAAGAATGTGTGTGAAAAACTCGTTGCATGTAATTAAAAACATTACAATGTGGAACGTAGAGGGTAACAATTTGGTACTAAATAGTTTTGCTTTGATTGAGTCAGATTGAGTGTTCAGCTCAGGTTTCTTTTCTTGGATAAAGAACATTTCGTAAATTAAGCATTCTAATTTCCCACGGCATTTCTTAAAGAATGGTAAATTGTTCCTGAAGATCTTTGTTCCCCTGATTGTGGGCGTCATGCAGGTGTTTCCCAATAGCAGAGTGCTTGTGTTCCTCAATGCGTTGGAAAAGGTGTCAGCAAGTATAGCCAACATAATCAGCATCACACAGATCACATTTGACTTTATAGCCGTCGGCAATTTTCTTGCTCGTAAACACTGGGCGCAGATCGCTGTTTATTTTCTTTCCCAGATGGGACAGCCGTCTTCGTTCAACGTCGGCTCATCTTTGATCCTTGAACGGCAGAATAATTCGAAGGGGGGCATAGTTTCGCTTTGATTGCCGTTTATTTCGCGACTCAATGAATCTAGTTATTGTGGAATTAATAAGATTCTCTGGGTACTTCAGTTTTAAGAAGATCCCTTTCAAGTTGTCACATTCTTTAGCAATTAGATCAGGTGAGGATGATAAACACTGGGCTCGGTTCAACATGGTCATTAGAGGATCGTTTGTAACGGGCATCAACATGGCTTTAATAGTGGAGAAGTAGGCCTTTATTTGTTGTTTTCCTGTTGACACATGTTTTCAGCTGTTTCCGAAATCTTAATGAGTTCCATTCCGATGAAAAGTAGTTTGTTGTTGTTTGCAGCTTCCATCGTGAAGCTGAAAGACCGGATGTGCTTCGTTTAATGTTCTCAAGCAAAGCCGTAGCAATTGGGATATCTTTTACCGCCGCTAAGGTGTCATCCACTTATCTCATAAAAAGAAGGTAACTTATCGTCGCTTTCTAGTTTCTCCTCGATCGAAGACATAAATGTGCTCGCCATTAGCGGCCCTAGGGGTGACCCCATCGCTACTCCATCAATTTGTTCATAAAGACTGCCGTTGAATTGAAACAGTTGATGTTTTGTAGCCACTCGTAGAAGCTTAACAAGGTCATCCTGGGTGATGTTAACGTTGTATCTCATTGAGCCAATTCTGAGTGAAGGCCTTGTTCGCAAGAATCTGAATGGGTTCTTCTAGGGGCACGTTCGTGAACAAAGCTGATACATCATACGATACCAAAATATCGTCCTCGTTGAAATCCAGCTCGTAGATCTTATCAGCAAACTGAAACACGTCAGAGATGGTATGATTGTTAACAGACAGGGGTTTCACTTTCTCATCAAGCCATTTAGCAAGAGCGTAGTTATATGTCCCTGTGGCGGACAGAATTGGTCTCATCGTCAGTCACTCTTTATGCGTCTTGGGTAGACCATAGAGATGTGATAGACTGGACCCTTTCTAGCAGACAGTATCAACGATATGTTTTGGAAGAATTTTCCGAACGAAACCTGAGCTGAACACTCAATCTGACTCAATCAAAGCAAAACTATTTAGTACCAAATTGTTACCCTCTAGGTTCCACATTGTAGTGTTTTTAATTACATGCGACGAGTTTTTCACACACATTCTTAGTATTTAACTTACAAGAATCTGACGTTTAGTTTTTACGAATTTGAAAATGACGAACAAATCATCGCAACGTCATTCAAAATTATTATCACTAATTTTTACTCTCAATTGTACTGAGATTTATCCACGAAAATCATAGTGAATAAAATTCGTACTGATTCTAAATGTAGCCAATCAGCAACGCGAATGACGAAATTTCACTAGTGATGAATGAACGTATTGAATGGAACGTCATCCGACAGCCGTTGCACAAAAACAGCGCGCTTTGAAAAATGGCCGAGAGAAGATTTGCTTTGTTTTCTCACTTGAGGATTTTATTTTAGATCAATAAAACAGAAATGCCGGTCAAAAAACTGAACGAGATGTTTTATTTCTTAAGCGACTTTTGAAAGTTATCCAGCGGTTGTACCGAATGAATACTGAATACATCAACCAATTTATCATCTCCGTCCACAATAAAGACGGCAATGAATACGAGCGGACTTTCCTTCGAAGTTTAATGGCTACCTTGGAAGGACAACTGAAGAAAAAGGGCTATTCCGCAAGCATAACAAACGACCTGGTATTTGAGAAAGCCAGAGAGGTTCTTTAGGCCGAACAAAAACAACCAAAGAAGCAAGCAAAGGGAAATAAAGCAAAAGCGCTGGTAGCTTTGACAAGCTGCGAACTAAAAACACTCATCACTTTGGATTACTTTGGAATATCTGAAACACAGTAAGTGTTGTAAATTTTATTAAATAGATTGACGGTTCGGCGATTTTAAACCACTGTTTATTGCTTTCATCGCCCCACTGCAATTTTGCGAAATAAATTTGTCTATCAAACACTATCAAGAAAAAAGCCCCAGTACTTATGAAATAAACACATTACAGCATGGAAAATGCTTTGTACGATTTTTATTCACTGGTTGTTTCGTATCAGAAAACTCACTCGTTCGCTGCGCTCACTCTTTCGTTTTCTGATACTACTCAACTTGTGAATAAAAATCGTACGTGCGCATTTTCCATGAAGTAATCTCTCTTTCTTTTATATATCTAGTGCTTATTAATAGGAGAATATATATCTACTATCATTGGACGACAGACACCTGTCCTATATTATGTCCTAACATGCAGCTCCTGTCTACAAGAGAAAATCCCAAACTTGCATTCTTGTCGGCATTGATATTATGTCTGTGGGTGTGAAAATCATGTTGTCTCGAAACTACAAAGTAATCACAAAATAACGGCATTGTACGTGATGGTGCGTTTTAATTAATTAATGTTGGGAAATCTGCTGTGTCTGGCAGGTGAAAGCCCTGAAATATTGAATTAAAGAACTTTTAAGTTGAATAAATATACCCATAGACTAGTGTAAACAATGAGTCCCTGGTGTTTTTGCCAGGGCTTTTCAAACCCTAAGAACACTGTTTTAATTACAGCAAAAACAGCTTTAGAATTCGGCAACTTGAAAAAATCAAAGGATATTTTATTGTTATTTTCTTACAAAAGGAGTATTGCATACTGGTACCTCTTCACGGTGTTCGAAAATTACTTTTTGAAGCCCCTGCCAAGTGGCTGCCAAGTGGCTGCCAAGTATTGTTTTATGTCGCCAGGAAATAAAATATATTCGCCAAAAACTCATTGTAGATTGTCAAACAAGAGGCAATTTTCACTAAACCAGTCCACGGGATAAGTCGCCGTCAAGACCCTGCTTCACGCTTCTTTGTGCGACAGAAATAGTCATAAAGAAATGAAAGCTTGAAAGGTCATCTCAATTATAGGTAAATAACTCAAGCCGTTTTAAGCAAACCTGACTGAAAAATCCAGACTTGAATGGGATTTGAGCTCATGATACCATTGCACATGCTGCACTTGCCACTTGAGCTGTCACTGAAGCCAGTTGAAAACTGGTGACTTATGACTTCAAGTTATATTTCAGTCCTAAGAGCTGAACCATGATGAGATGATTTGAAGTCATATGAAATAAATGAAATAATCATAAACGTACAGATGTCTTTGGCCTTTGCATTGCACATGTACTTGAGCATTTACATACATGCATACATCCATTCCTATTTGCCGTCCACTCCAACGAGCCCATGCAGGGCCAATGAAACATATCTATTGTGCAGCATAATAATTTTTTTTGAGAATCCCAACAAGCAGCAGGCAAACCAGTTGACACTTTACAAACGCAACCGAAAATCTGAGGGACTACCAATCGGGGATCTCCACTATTCGAGGCAGGGAATTTAACCACTAAACTAGCCACTTCCTGTTTTCAAAACATTAAGACGCTAATAATTTAATTAAAAAACGCAACCGTGCCATTGCTACTTGGCATGACGAGCAAGAAGAAATTTTGCCCCACGCTGAGAATTGCGGCCTTTGTCTAAGGAAGCGTCGCATGCAAATGGCGAATTCGACAAACCAGGGAATGTGGCAACCATACGAACTACTGTTTTGCTCCGTGGAGTTGACTGAATCTTCGCATACTCCACTGGTATGCATGGTGGTGATCAATATTTTGCTCGCTGTCACTGCATTTGTGGGAAATCTCCTCATTTTAGTTGCCCTAGGCAAGAATTGTCCGCTTCATCCGCCATCCAAATTATTGCTTCGTAGCTTAACAGTAAGTGACCTCTGTGTTGGTATCTTGGCAGAGCCAACTTTTATTGCTTACTGGCTATCCGTGGTGAAAAAGAAAATGAACTTTTGTCTCTTTGCTCATCGCACCATTTATGTGACCGGAAATGTTTTGTGCGCTGTGTCCATCCTAACTATGACCACCATAGCAGTTGAGAGGCTCCTCGCTCTCACGTTGGGCCTGAGATACAGACAAGTTGTCACCCTAAAGCGGACCTCTGTACTTTTGACCATTTGTTGGGCTGTGTCCATCGCTGGTTCAACACTGCACTTTGTGGATTACACCCTGTCCTTATGGTTTGGCTATATGGCCTGCTTAATTAGTCTTGTAATCTCAACTTTTTGCTACGGGAAAATTTTTCGAACCCTGCGTCTACATCATCGTAATCGAGTACACCAACAGCCTGCGCAATCAATCCAAACATTTCAACGAAATGCAATGCGTTATAAGAAAGCACTAAACACTGCACTTTGGTTGCAGGTGACCTTAGTCATTTGTTATTTTCCATATGTTGCAGTGGCATTCATTTCAAGTGCAGTGAGCCGAATGTCTCCAGCTCTTTTCCTTGCTAGGCAAATTACACTTACGTTGATTTTTTTAAACTCCTCGTTAAATCCTATCCTCTATTGCTGGAAGATCAACGAAATCAGGAATTCTGTGAAAGAAACCCTCACAAAACTATACTATAAATAGTGATTGAGACCTTAGTTTCGCAAGTTGAATGCTCGCCTCATCTTTTTGTAAGCCTGAGAAAGCTCAGTTTACGTGCATCGGATGGGAATTTTTACTTTTCAGACTAGTCTTTACACTATTCCTTGCAATAACGTTCTCAAAATCGCAAACGTCCTGGTAGATTTGTTGAACCATCTGGTATAATGCAAACAAAAAGTGGAAGATTAATGTTTTGGTGGGCCTGTGCTGAATGTGGAATAAAAAAGATAAGGTTTGTATCTTCAAAACAGGGAAACTAACGGTGCCCTCACAAGCGCTGGGGAAAAGTAACGACATACGACATTGTTCTGTTCAAGTACAAGTACGACATTGTTCTGGTGATATAGCAAAGTCTGCTTTTGGAACTGATCACGGAATTCTCAGTAAACAATTTGGACTGGCCCTCCAAACGATTACAGATTTGGAATGGCAAAAGGGGGGAAAAATAGTCAATGGAACCAATATTTTTAAGAGCAGACAAGAAATGGTATACAAAAGATAGTAAAAGATGTGGTGGTGCTTTATATCAACCCAAACCTAGACTTGTTGATAAAATTGCAGAGGGTTTGAGTTTTGCTTCAGTTCCAAGTTTTGTTGTAGCTGGTTTAAAATTAGCCGGGCAAGCATTTAAAGGTGTGAAGGATAATGTGTAAATTACCTAAACTCGGAGAGTTTTAGAGGAAAAGGTTTTGATATTCACAAAGTGATTGGAAAATTACCAAAGCCAAAAACGGGATGGATTGACTCTTCCGGGACGTAACCACATTGGTCCTTATAATCCACTTAAAAAACAAGTTGAGTGGGAAAGAAAGACTGGAAAGTTTTTGAAGATTCATCAACCACCAACTGCAAAAACTGATGCTGGAGCAGTACAACATGATGTGGATTATTCAGTATGTGAATCTCTTTTTTCGGAGAAACGAATGTAAAAAACTCTTGGACAGACGAAACATAGAGTAAAAATGAAGCAGATAGGAAAATGGTAAAATCTTTAGATGTAATTCCAAAACAAGAGAGAAAGTGGAGACATTGATATATCAATTTAAAACAAAAAAAAGGAATGGAGAAAAATCCTGCAAAACAAAATCGTATATTTTAATCAACAATTCAACTTGCAAATGAATTCAATTGTGAGGGATTTTCCAAAGGAACGAGTAATTTCACACGGAATTGATCAAATTTGGACAGCTGATCTTCTTGAAATTAGAAAATAGAGTAAATGGAATAAGGGAGTAAGATGTGTTCTTTTTTTTTACCAATGTTTTCCGCTCTAAGGTTGTAAAAAATATAGTATAATTGAGAAAAATATGTAAACACGGAAAAAGTCCACTATTGCTTGAATATGATGAAAGAGTAGAAATACCTTATTATAGGAAATTAACGCTCCATGACATTAAGATATTGGAAATTATCGAGACTTCAATTACCGTGAATTTAATGTAAAACGGCTTTTGAATAAAGAAAATTAAATCGAACGAGGAGATAAGATTTCACAATAAAGGAAATTAACGCTGTTAAGAAGCGGTGGTGACCACTGGAACAAATTTATTCAACAGTGGTGCAAAAAAAATCACTGATAATAAAACTGAGCGAGACCTATGGTCAACAAACAGTCCTCAAAATTCCAATTAATATAGGGGTTAACGGAAAGAAAGAAAGCAAGCTTGTACCTTATTTTATTGCTTTTTAGGTGTCATGAATGTCTGGAAAGGTTCCAAAATTAGGGTTAAAATTATGAAATTTAAGAGCGCGGAAATTAACACTACACTTAAATTACGTCGCAGAAAATCACGCTCAACATAATTAGCGTGACTTAAATTAACGCGGATTTTACGATTCGCGTTCATGGATCGGCAATTTCCTGTTATAAGGTGCAAGGATTTGTATGGGGAAAACGGCTTTTCTCAAACTTTTTCTCAAACTTAACACTTAATGTATGGTCCCGAGGGACACAATTTTGTTTTCCCGAGAGTCCTGTTGTTTCCCGAGACGAAGTCGAGGGAAACTTCAGGACTCGAAGGAAAACAAAACTAACTAGTGCTTTGTTATATATTTAGACTTTTCCTGCAACAATCCAGCAAAATATCCAAAGCGGGAAACAACTGCGGAATTGTATCCCGGTCGGGATACATTTGAATTTGATCAGGGCCACGTGAAAAAGAATCAACCAATCACAGTGCTCGTTTTGTTGAGCGGATGTCTAGGTATATAACAATACACGATATTGTTTTGGTATTGTATATCATGGTAGTGCCATGGTAGAAGTGTTAGGTAAATAGCCCTCTGAGAAGACATGTGGTTACTAGCAAAGTACTAAACACAGAAAGATTGAAGAAAATAAAAGGGAATCGAGAAACATTGGCTTCTAGGCTGAGATGTTGATCATTTTCAAGTTCCCTAGCAACTTGTTTTCACCACAAGTTTAAGCGTGCACTCTGAGCGTCAGACGGCTTTGTAATACAAAAGTTCACTGTAGTTAACCCCTTTCCGGCGGGGTTAGTATTTGGATGGGTGACAATTCTGTTTTAACGCTCAAAAATACGAACTAAGCTAATTTACAGATTTTGTTAGATTGCTTTATGCAAAAGAAATATTGATGCAAAAGTAAATAAATATTGATACTTTATTTTTAGTTTTTAATAGTACAATAAAATACATTACTTAATATACTACATACTTACACTAATAACAATACACAACTTACATACGGTACTTACAATACTGGTTACTTACACCACTGTCAATTACAATACCATTCTTACAAAAAAATAAAATAAATAAATAAATGTTGAAACACAGTTTTTGGGAAGAGCAGAAGGAAGTTTTCAGGACGGTCGATCGAGAATAAAATATCGGTCAGTGTAAAACGCAGACTGCAGACTGCAGGCCGGGGGTAAAATGCAGACTGAGGGTAAAATGCAAACTGCAGACTACAAACTAGGGGTATAATGCAGACTGACGGTAAAATAAAATATTAATAATGAAAAACGAGTCATAAGGATAAAATAAAGAGTGTTTGTACCCGTTCGTACTTTCACACTGAAACCCCAACACATCTCCCATCGCTTTGGTTGCCCCACGGCATTTTATAAATCCGAATTTTCATCGAACTCTATAAGAATTGAAGCTGATTGTATCCTTGTTGTTATTGGAATAAGTATAGTTTCGTTAAGTGAGTTGCTTTTAGGCAAAGAAATCACCACCCCGTAATTCTACTGTCCATTTTGCTGCACCGAAAAAAGTCACCGAGTAATTACCCAATAACTCAATTTATTTTGACACACATGGCTACAATAATAATAATAATAATAATTATAATAGTTTATTAAGTTCTCTTGTAGTACTACATACTAAATTATCGAACTAGAATATGGGATGTTATAAGAATATAAAATCTATATAAAATCATGTACAATATACAAGAAAAATAAAATATTTACACAAAATATATAAACATAAAAAGTTCTCAGTTTGTTTGGTTTTACACTTTTCACAATATACAAGAAAAATGAAACATGTGCACAAAATATTTAAACATAAAAAAGTCCTCAGTTCATTTAGTTTTACACTTTTCACAGTTTCCCAATAAATAAATAAATAAATAAATGGGGGCCAGCCCGCCTAGGTAGCAAATTATGTAAGGGTTGACCCATAAGTCGGATTTTGTCCATGTATTTAACACACAGTTGGTGGCGTCTAGTAGATAAGCTACAATCGGCGTCAAAATTGTTGAGACTCTTATCTTTTAGAGTCGATTTCAAGCTCGGCGGTGCAAATGGCCCTCTCCCCCGCACCCCCGGGACAATGTTGTGTTTTTCTGTTTTCTACGAGCCTTGTCGACAGCGGTACAACATTGATTAGGGTGGGGGTGTGAGGGGTATCCCGGAAACGTTCTTTCTGGACAAGTTTTCTTTGGAAACAATGAATGTGTCGTTGCCAGTGTGCTGTGTTGGCAACTGTCTCAACTAATTTTGTCGCCGATTGTAGCTATTTGAGCCCCTTTGAAGGGCATTGTTGTAACTTTCTGCTGGGTATGTGATCTTGAGAGCACGTCTCTGTACTGACTCTAGTTTGTCAGAAAGGGAAACAGGTATTGATTGCCACACTGGAACGGCATACTCCATGATTGGTCTAATAGTTGTCAGGTATACTCTCGGGATACTTTCTCGATCAACACCAGCACGTCTTATAGAATTCGCAAAGAATAGAGCCTTTTACAGGCTTTGTTGTTCATATAGTCGACATGAATGTCCCATTTCAAATCTCATTTCAAGTCCACTCCAAGGATCTTGTAGCTTGGTACTCTTTCTATTATATTATCTCCTAGATTGATGGGTCTGATAGTAAAGTTCGGTTCGATCATGAAGTTGATTAGCATTTCTTTGCATTTCTTTGGATTGAATCTCTTCCTGAGTGCCATGGCAAACCTGTGGGTAACACTAACAGCGGTATTGAGATAGCTTGATGAATTCCATGTTATTATCTCTAAAGCAGTCTATTTGTCATTACGGTAAACAGCACGACACCGAGTCTTGTTCCTTGGGGTATACCTCCCTTAAGTGGGAGCCAGTTTGATATCTTATCGCCTATCTTGTCTACAATGTAGTCGCTCACTAAGGAAGCCCGCTACCCAGCAGAGTAAAGCAGGAGATACTTCCAGTTGTATAAGTTCGTCCATTATTATATTATGTTATGTATTAACAAAGACAGAGATACCGTGGATTTTGCAACAATTTAACGTTTCAGTCCGCTTAAGCCAATATCACTGAGATGTAAAAATTCTTATTAGGATCCTTTCATTCGCTTTCGTGTACGTTATGTTTATCCTTTAGTTCACAAGTTCTTTTGTTTTGCATCTGGAAGATGTTATTTTCAATTACAACCTCTTCCTAGGGGTTACCACGCAATGAAATCCCCGCGTCCTAATTGCTCGGAATACATGAAATTCTTTGCGCGTTTCGTTGCACCGAAAAAAGACAACCAGGATTATAACTCGGATACCTTTCAGGTATTCCAAGTAATAATTGTTGGCTTTTCAATCGATATCGCTAGATGAACCGGTGTGAGAAATAACTTTGTACATCTCAATGCATCTAGAAGCGCAAAAACAAAGCACAGATAATTTCGACGATTGCATTTTCCATGGGTTCGTAACAGCAAAGTCCCCAAAAGGTGCAGCGACCTGAAGTCATGATAATGTGACTTGTTGACAGATGTAAAACAGGATTGTGTTTCAAGCACTCTATTTTATCATGGTGCCTCGTTTTTTATTATTAATATTTATTTTACCCTCAGTCTGCAGTCTGCAGTCTGCGTTTTACACTGACCGATAAAATATTTTGCCACCAGCAACAAAATTTACGACATGAAAACAACATTAATTTTGAACCGCTAATATATATATGTTTTATATTCACCAGCCGGGAGGTCCGTATTGGGAAAAACTGTGCCCGAGGTCTCGAGTACGGCCCTCGTCATGTAGCGTTTGACGACCACCTCGTAGATCTTTGTCCCTAATACACTGTACCTAAAGAAACGCATGGATCATAACCCAAAAAGCCCGCATTTAGATTTAATCCAATTTATATTTTAGAAAAGAAAGGCAAAATCCGTTATAGGATTCAAAAATCTGGATTCGGCTTTTCCCGAAGAAACGCATCCACGAGCCTGTTTCCGGCTGAAATCTCTCCCTAACATAATTAAAAGGCCAGTATCCTCGTTCCTGTATGATTTATTGATCCTCAGCTTACGCGGCAAGTAGAGTAAAAGGATTTTCTTTTCTTCGATTTTAAACATTGGGCCTTTCTCCCAACTTGGACTTAAATCCCTTCAGCCCATTCAGATCGTAGAATATTGGAAATTGAATTACGTACAAGGCAACGTAGTTTGATAAGTGGAGGGAAATAGTCACGTATGGAGATGAACATTGCTTTTCTTAAGATAAGAATTTGAAACTCATTATAAAACAATAGTTAAAAAACATTGATAAATGATTTGCATTCCACTTTTTAAAGATTTACTGGATTTCATTGCTGTAACATGCGTTCCCGTGGGGTATCCGTAAATACATTCATTAGCTCACGTGAACAATAATGACAAAGTTTTGCTGACATCATTGTCTACATTTTTGGATTACGCAATCAAAAGGTAACCAAGCTAAATTTCCAATTTCAAGTTAAGCCTTTTGCCAGTGATAACGAGCGACTCATTGGTCCCATGAATTCTTAGGTGGCAAAAGCGCTAATGGGCACATACATTCTATGTAAAATTTCGGGTATTCAAAGCGTCATTACTCAGAGATTATCTCGTAAATTGCACTCAAAGTTTCAGAGATAGCTCATTATGCAATTCAATTTCAATATTTAGTTCTTCTTTTTTTTTGGCTGATAGATCAGAACTCAAACGAAGGGCTTATGCTAATAAGGCAAAAATCTCAACAAAAATTCTCCTATATTCGCTCATGCATGCTTCTTTTTCGCCATTTGGTTTCTACTTTTTAAGAACCTTCTTGCAGTTACTATGATTCTTCAAATCGGGTTTATGGACGCCTCCTGTCGTGAGATTTCCAAGAAAAGCAATACGAGAACTTAGCCTAAATGTTATGAAGTTTGTCTTATTTTTATTACTTCAGTAACTAATAATTATAACTAATGAATTTTAAAAGTAAAATTACTTATTCGGTTTGTATTTTATTTTTTCTGTTCTCGGCATTCCCTCGTTTCCTCTGTTTTCTGTTTACAAGGATGATATTGCCCACATGCCGTGGCCGTGAATGGTTGTCGACAGCAATATCAACACAATTTGTAGAAAGTTAACAATTTTCAAACAGTTTTAAGGAAGTTATTTATCTTCTGGGTTAAAGGTAATAGACTTCGATTTTCTCGCCAAATGAGTGCTGTGGATTGAACACAAGAAACTCAAGAAATTAAGTTGAATAAATATCATCCACTTTTCAACTGGAATGAATTTATTTAAAGTTTTTGAATCACAATACATAGCAATTTCCTTAATTGCTTTAAGCACGTTTCGAAAGCGAGATGACTTTTCAACTGAAAAAAAGTGCTTTTCGGGCCGTTCTTTCGATTTGATGATCCTGATTCCAAAATGATATGTAAGTAATTCACAGGGTAAGCATTCAAATTGTAAAAAAAATGTATATTTTTTTTGTATTTAATGCTTATTAAGTGGGCGACAATATACATACTGTCATGTTTGAAAGACAGACACATGTCAGCTATTATCTCGTCAGTCCCTGTCTACAAGCGAAAATCCCATTTTTGCATTCTTGTATGCACTGATAGTGTTCGTCTATGGGTGTGAGAATCATTTGGTGTCAAAAAACTGAAAAGTAATCACAAAATAATCGTTCTAAAATAATGGACTTTACGTTGAGAAACCAGAAGCAACAGGGCTCAAGCTTTTTGGCAGCTGCTGTGTCATTGGCAATTGAAATCCCTGTAATATTGCATTCAAGCAATTAAGTTGAATAATATACCCACAGACTAATGCAAGCAATAAGTCCCTCTTGTCTTTTAGTTTTCGTTTTGGAACTTTTCTCACTTGGTGGTGTTTTCAAGGTCTTCAATCCCAAAAACCCTCTTAATTACAGCAAAAATATCAATGGACTTTGATCTTTTCAAACCGTAGACACCGTCTAAGCACTTTTCGGCTTTGACAACTTGAAAAAAATCAAGTGTGAGTTTATTTCTGTTTTCTTACGAAAGGAGTCTCATTGCATGTCATCATCGGAATCGGTTTCTAATTTAACATCTTCTGAATAGCTTTTTTTCCTCAAAAGGGTTACTATTATTGCATACTTCTTTACAGGGTTCAAAATTTACGGCTTTTTCAAGTCATCAGGAAATAGAATAGAATTGCCGAAAACTCCTTGTAGTCTACAAAACAAGAACCAATTTAACTTTCACAAAATAACCAGTCTACGTAATGAGTTGCCGTGAACACCCTTCTTCACGCTTCTTTGTGCAACAGAAGCAGACATGTAATTAATAATTATTATTCACCATAACGAAATGAAAGTTAGAAAGATCAGCTCAGTTTTAGGTGATCAACTCGAACATTTGCAACCAAGCCTGACTGAAAAATCCATTCTTGAACGGGATTTGGACCAATGACATGCCATTGTACATGCTGCACTTGCCGTTTTACCAACTGAGCTATTACTGAAGTCAGCTGAAAACTGGTGAATTTCGAGTTCAAGTTAGATCTCAGCCCTAAGAGATGAATGAGATGATTTCAAGATAGATGAAATAAACAAAATAATCATAAAGAGGCAGATGTCTTTGGCACTGTCATTACATACATGCATGCATAAATACATACATACAAAATGGCCGCCCACTCCGACGAGGCCAAGCAGGGCCAATGAAACATTAATGATCAAACAGAATAAATCTCTTCTAAAGAATCCCAACTAGTTGGAGGCAAACCAGTTGACACTTTACAAGTGCGGCCGAAAATTTAAGGGACTACGAGGAACTTAGAGAGACATATCACCAGATTTCGAAGAAGGGAACCTAACCACTAAACCAGCCACTTCCTGTTTTCAAAACATTAAGACGCTGATAGCCTAAAAAGACATAACCGTGCCATTGTTACTGGGCTTGACGAGCACGGTATTCCTCATAAAAAGATATTTTACCCCACACTGAGAAGTTTGGCCGTTGTACTAGACGAGCATCGCATGCAAACGGCGAATTCGACAGACCAGGGAATGTAGCAACCATACGAACTACTGCTTTGCTCCGTGGAGTTAACTGGATCTTCGCATGCCCCACTCATATGCATAGTGGTGATCAACATTTTGCTCGCGGTCACTGCATTTGTGGGAAATCTCCTCATTTTAGTTGCGCTAGGCAAGAATTGTCCGCTTCATCCGCCATCCAAATTATTGCTTCGTAGCTTGACAGCAAGCGATCTCTTTGTTGGTATCCTGGCAGAGCCAACTTTTAGTGCTTACTGGCTATCCGTGGTGAAAAAGAAAATAAACTTTTGTCTCTTTGCTCATCGCACCAATTTATGTGACCGGAAATATGTTGTGCGCAGTGTCCATCCTAACTATGACAACCATAGCAGTTGAGAGGCTTCTCGCTCTCACGTTGGGGCTGAGATACGGACAAGTTGTCACCCTAAAGCGGACCTATGTACTTTTGATGGTTTATTGGGTTTTTTCCATCACTGGTTCAACACTACACTTTGTGAACTACCTCTTGTCCTTATGGTATGGCTATATAATCACTTCACTTTGTCTTGCAATCTCAATCTATTCCTATGCGAAGATTTGGTTTACTCTGCGTAAAAATTGTCAAAATCGAATAAGGGACCACGTCCAACCAAGCAATGCATATCAACTAAACATTACACGATATAGAAAAGCTGTCAATAGCGCACTGTTGCTGCAGCTGACTCTTGTCATTTGTTATTTTCCGTATATTATACTGGCATTCTTTACGACTGCAATGGGAGTATCCCCAGCTATGTACCTTGCTAGGCAAGTGACGATTTCTCTGATTTTTCTAAACTCATCGTTGAATCCTGTTCTCTATTGCTGGAAGATCAAAGAAGTCAGAAATTCTGTAAAAGAAACTGTCACAAAACTCTGCCAATTTAAGAATTAAGTTCTCCGACACATCACTTTCAGGCTATTCTTCCAATACTTTGCACAAGGAGTGCCTTAAAACTTTTAACAATCAATTAATCTTAATAGCTATTTAGCATGCATTTCTGCTAATTAGAGACACTTATAAAGAAAGATATGCATGCCATAAAGGGGAAGACACCCCACCCCTCCCGTAGACTTAAATGAAAAGTAAGAAGTTAACTGATAATTGTCTAGTAGCGTTCACGGATTTAATTAAGAGAAGCATATGCAGCCGTTGGTACAATCATCTTCAATTAATTAATTTTTCCAAACAGTACAGGGTGAATT
The DNA here is from genome assembly GCF_036669925.1 of Montipora capricornis. Taxonomy (NCBI): domain Eukaryota; kingdom Metazoa; phylum Cnidaria; class Anthozoa; order Scleractinia; family Acroporidae; genus Montipora; species Montipora capricornis. The sequence continues at coordinate 7,080,794 of NC_090894.1, forward strand.
GCTCTTGGAAAATCCTAGATAGGATATTTGATCCAAGATCGCACAGAGTCTTTCCGCCCAAATAAAAGAAAAATGCGACATTGGACTCAGAACCGTAACCAGGGGGGTGCACGGGGTGCGTTCGCACCCTCCCACAGGCCCCAAAGGTCCGCATTTTGATACTCAATATCCAAGTTAAGGTGTGCAGTCCGTTAAACTGAAGTTTAAAACTTAACATTTAAATAAAATCAAAGAATGGAAAAAGCAGTAATGTATTCACTGGGAAACTAAAACCAACTGCACCCTAATAGCCCGAGCCATTCAGAACTTGCTGTAGGAAAGGTGCTAACAATATTATTGCTGTCAAGAAACTTTTAGTGTAATTTCTGGTGTGAAATTTGCGGGAAACCTAAGTATTTTCGACCTATTAATGTCTTTGATCGTACGGTAAAATTGGCGCGAGAAAAACATTTGGGCTGAACTGTTACGTACGGCGGTAGCTGTTGCGTACCATTTTTGCATGGCAAACCGCTTGTCAAAAATACTTTTTTCAAATCCTATCCCAAAAACGCTGAAGTGATGAATCTCAAAAATCCAGATTTAGATTTAATCCGAAGTATCCTCCTCGAGTATGGGTACTTTCCTACCGTGTACTTTCCCGCTACAATTTCTCATGTATTGCTACTTTCCCAAATAAATGGATCAGACAATCAAAAATACATTTCGGTAGTTTGGTCCACTTTGGCCTCGTTAGCAACCCCAACATGAAATCCTAGTTACGGGCCTGGGATTTTTCGGTTGTGAACTTGATACGTTCAGAAGGAATTTGAACATGAGTATATATTGTTTAGGAGCGGAGATTGCTCCAATTTACCACACTAGTCGACTTTGACACGTAATTTTCTTACAATGATAACACCCTTGGCCTATTTTCTTAATCTTACGGGCTAAAATCTCGAGCTTGTCAATGTAAGTTTCCATCGGGACGCCTTTCCCGTGCAAACATTTAGACGGTCAAGGTGTTCACAGCGTGTCGGTTAAATTTTCAACCGTACCCGCACGGCTACAAATTTCGGTCCCTGATATGGGCGTTCAAATTTTTGAACGCGAAGCGTCTAAATTTTCGTTCGTTTCATCGATTGTGGATACTTTAGATTCAAAATTCTATTTGAATTTCAGTAAACAAACCCAAAATCCGTTATAAGGTTCAAAACCATGGATTTGGCTTTTCCCGAAGAAACGCATCCTCGAGTCTGTTTCCCTCATTTTGCGAATGAAAGTTTTTAGAAACGTCAGTTAATGAGGATAAATACGGTTTCATGTTTTCTCCTTATAAATAGTTAAATGCTGTCCATGCCAGTTTCATGCAAGGTAAAAAAGAGTGATTAAAATAACGCGAATTTTGATTTTGATATGATGTTGCAGCTGATTTCGTTGGGAAATCGCTTATGCTCATCAGTGTAATTTTTAACATGTATTCCGGATGAAATCGCTCCCTAACATAATTAAAATGCCAGTATCCTCGTTCCTGTATGATTTATTGATCCTTAAGCCTGGTTCCCATATGATCGTCCAAATCACTCTGATCGCCCTAGTCGTTTCAAATAATGTTCAGGGGCGATCTGGACGATTTTATGCATGGAAACACTATACCCAGGCAATCGCTGAGGTCCCGAATGAGTTGACCTCGATCGTCCCAATCGCCTCTGAACATTTATTCGACATTTATCAACTCGTTTGATAAAGTTAGCCTCAGAACATTATTTAAAACAACTGGGGCAATCGGGGCGATCCGGACGATCACGTGGAAACAAGTCTTTAGGTTGCGTGGCAAGTAGAGTAAAAGTTTTTCCTGTTCTTCGATTTTAAACATTGGGCCTTTCTCCCAACTTGGACTTAAATCCCCTCAGCCCATTCGGGTAGTAGAATATTGAAAATAGAATTAAGCATTATATCAACGTAATTTGATAAGTGGCGGGAAAATGTCACGTGTAGAGATGAACATTCCCTTTCTTAAGATGAGAATCGAAAACCCGCGATAAAACAATAGTTAAAAAACATTGATAAATATTAAAAGATTTAATTTGCATGCAGATTGTAGTAACATACGTTCTCGTGGGGTATCCGGTAAATACCTTTCAGTAACTCACGTGGCCAATAAAGGCGAATTTACATTTTGTCTCAATAACATACGAGTTTGCTCACAGAAGGGATCAAGCAATCAAAACTTGAGGTAACCAAGCTAAATTTCGAATTTTAAGCAGTTTAGCTTTGATAACGAGCAAGTTATTAGCCTTCAAAACCAGATAACTTCTTGGTAGGCTGGAGTGCTAATTAGCCCATCGTGATACATTCTTTGTAAAATTTCTAATATTCAAAGCGTCACTCAGAAATGATCTCGTAAACTGCGCTAAAATTTTCACAGATAGCTCATTGTGCAATTCAATTTCAACATTTTAATGTTGAACTTAAAAGTTCTTTTTTGTTTTGGGTGATAGATCAGAACTGAAACGAACGGCATAAATTATGTTAACAAGACAAAAATGTAAACAAAGGTTCTCCTATGTTCGCTCGTGCATACATGTTTTTCGCCATTTGGTTTTTACTTTTTAAGAACCTTCTTGCAATTACTATGATTCTTCAAATCGGGTTTATGGACGCCTACTCTCGTGAGATTTCCAAGAAATCCAATACGAGAACTTAGCCTAAATGTTATGAAGTCTGTCTTACTTTTATCACTCCAGGAACTAATTACTAATGACTTTTTGTTTTTTGGTTTGTATTTTATTTTTTCTGTTCTCGGCATTCCCTATTTTCATGGATCGGCTGTGGCGCTGACCGGCTACCTCCTTCCTCTGTTTTCTGTTTACAAGAATGATATTGCCCACATGCCGTGCCAGAATTTGTAGAAAGTTAACAATTTTCAAACAGTTTTAAGAAAAATATTTATCTTCTGGGTTAAAGCTATTAGACTTCGATTTTCTCGCCAAATGAGTGCTGTGGATTGAACACAAGAAATTCAAGAAATTAAGTTGAATAAATATGATCCACTTTTTAACTGGATTGAATTTATTTAGTTTTTGAGTCACAATACATAGCAATTTCCTTAATTGGTTTATGCACGTTTCGACAGGGAGATGACATTTCAACTGAAAAAAATCCTGCTTTTGGGAACGTTCGTTCGATTTGATGATCCTGATTCTAAAAAGATATGTAGGTAAATCATAGGCAAGTGCTCAAACTGCAAAAAAATGTATTTTTTTATCTAATGCGACAAGTGAGCGACAATATACATACTGTCATGTTTGGAAGAGAGACACCTGCCATCTATTATCTCGTCAGTCACTGTGTACAAGCAAAAATCTCATTTTTGCCTTCTTGTCTGCACCGACAGTGTTAGTCTATGGGTGTGACAATCATTTGTTCTCTAAAAACTGCAAATTGATCACAAAATAACCGTTGTACATGATGGTCTTTACGTTGAGAAACCAGAAGCAACAGAACATCTACCGAGTCTTTGGCAATTGAAATCCCTGTAATATTGCATTCGAGAAATTAAGTTGAATAAATATACCCGCAGACTAATGCAAGCAATAAGTCCCTCTTGTTTTCGTTTTGGAACTTTTCTCATTTGGTGGTGTTTTCAAGGTTTTTCAAACCCTAAAAACCCTCTTAATTACGGCAAAAACATCAATGGACTTTGATCTTTTCAAACCGTAGACACCGTCTAAGCACTTTTGGGTTTTGACCAAGCGTGAGTTTAGTTTTGTGTTCTTACGAAAGGGGTCTCATTGGATGTCATCGGTTTCTAATTTAACATCTTCTGAATAGCTTTTCTTTTCTCAGAAGGGTTACTATTATTGCATACTTCCTTACCGGGTTCGAAATTTACGGCTTTTTCAAGTCGTCAGGAAATAGAATATAATCTCCGAAAACTCCTTGTAGACTACAAAACAAGAAACAATTTAATTTTTAAAAAATAACCAGTCCACGTGATGAGTTGCCGTGAACACCTTTCTTCACGCTTCTTTGTGCAACAGAAGCAGACATGTAATTAATAATTATTATTCACCATAAAGAAATGAAAGTTAGAAAGATCATCTCAGTTTTAGGTGATCAACTCGAACAGTTGCAACCAAGCCTGACTGAAATATCCATTCTTGAACGGGATTTGGACCAATGACCATGCCATTGTACATGCTGCACTTGCCGTTTTACCAACTGAGCTATCACTGAAGTCAGCTGAAAACTGGTGAATTTCGAGTTCAAGTTAGATCTCAGCCCTAAGAGATAAATGAGATGATTTCAAGATAGATGAAATAAACAAAATAATCATAAAGAAGCAGGTGTCTTTGGCACTGTCATTTACATACATACATACATTGACATTACTAATTGCCGCCCACTCCGACTAGGCCAAGCAGGGGCCAATGAAACATTAATGATGAAACAGAATAAATCTCTTCCAAAGAATCCCACCTAGTCGGAGGGAAACCAGTGTACACTTTACAAGTGCGGCCGACAATTTAAGGGATTACCAGGAACTTATGCTGAATCCGGGAGATATCACCGAACCTAACCACTAAACCATCCACTTCCTGTTTTCAAAACATTAAGACGCTGATGGCTTAATTAAAAAACGCAACCGTGCCATTGTTACTTGGCATGACGAGCAAGAAGAAATTTTGCCCCACGCTAAGAATTGCGGCTTTTGTCTAGGAGAACAACCCATGCAAACGGTGAATTCGATAGACCAGGGAATGTGGCAACCATACGAACTACTGTTTTGCTCCGTGGAGTTGACTGAATCTTCGCATACTCCACTGATGTGCCTCGTGGTGATCAACATTTTGCTCGCGGTCACTGCATTTGTGGGAAATCTCCTCATTTTAGTTGCGCTAGGCAAGAATTGTCCGCTTCATCCGCCATCCAAATTATTGCTTCGTAGCTTGACAGCAAGTGATCTCTGTGTTAGTATCTTGGCAGAGCCAACTTTTATTGCTTACTGGCTATCCGTAGTGTTAAAGAAAATGAACTTTTGTCTCTTTGCTCATCGCACCATTTATGTGACCGGAAATATGTTGTGTGCAGTGTCCATCCTAACTATGACCACCATAGCAGTTGAGAGGCTTCTCGCTCTCACGTTGGGCCTGAGATACGGACAAGTTGTCACCCTAAAGCGTACCTCTGTACTTTTGACCATTTGTTGGGCTGTGTCCATTGCTGGTTCAACATTGCACTTTGTGGACTACCTCTTGTCCTTATGGTATGGCTATACAGCCACTTCAATTTGTCTTGCAATCTCAATCTATTCCTATGCAAAGATTTTTTTTACCCTGCGTAAAAATTGTCACAATCGAATAAGGGACCACGTCCAACCAAGCGATGCATATCAACTAAACATTACACGATATAGAAAAGCTGTCAATAGCGCACTGTTGCTGCAGGTGACTCTTGTCATTTGTTATTTTCCGTATATTATAGTGGCATTCTTTACGACTGCAATGGGAGTATCCCCAGCTATGTACCTTGCTAGGCAAGTTACGATTTCGCTTATTTTTCTAAACTCATCGTTGAATCCTGTTCTCTATTGCTAGAAGATCAAAGAAGTCAGAAATTCTGTAAAAGAAACTGTCACAAAACTCTGCCAATTTAAGAATTAAGTTCTCCGACACATCACTTTCAGGCTATTCTTCCAATACTTTGCACAAGGAGTGCCTTAAAACTTTTAACAATCAATTAATCTTAATAGCTATTTAGCATGCATTTCTGCTAATTAGAGACACTTATAAAGAAAGATATGCATGCCATAAAGGGACGACACCCCACCCCTCCAGTAGACTTAAATGAAAAGTAAGAAGTTAACTGATAATTGTCTAGTATCGTTCACGGATTTAATTAAGAGAAGCATATGCAGCCGTTGGTACAATCATCTTCAATTAATTAATTTTTCCAAACAGTACAGGGTGAATTTCCCTTGGAAAATCCTAGATAGGATATTTGATCCAAGATCGTACAGAGTCTTTCCGCCCAAATAAAAGAAAAATGCGACATTGGATATCAGGCCCGTAACCAGCGGGGTGCACGGGGTGCGTTTGCACCCTCCCACAGGCCCCAAAAGGTCCGCATTTTGATACTCAATATCCAAGTTAAGGTGTGCAGTCGGTTAAACTTAAGTTTAAAACTTAACATTCAAATAAAATCAAAGAATGGAAAAAGCAGTAATTTATTCACTGGGAAACTAAAACCAACTGCACCCTAGTAGCCCGAGCCATTCAGAACATTTCAATGAGGGTACAGGTAAGGGTACGTTTTTTTGGAAAAACCAAAAACGGGTTTCTGATCTCGGATCAATGGATTATCCAGTGTCAAAAAACGCAAAATCCGAACTTATTTTCCATGACAACGCAAACAAACAAACCCAGAGTTGTGTGCAAATTTTAAAAACAAGAAAAAAATAGCGGTTAAGTTTGTTTTCGAGAAGTTCTTAATGAAAATGCCATCAGTAGAAAAATACCTTGGCGATCGATAAAGAAATGACGAAAAACATGATTTCTTTCGCTTTAGGAAAGGTGCTAACAATATTGTTGCTGTCAAGAAACTTTTAGTGTAATTTCTGGTGTGAAATTTGCAGGAAACCTAACTATTTTCGACCTATTCATGTCTTCGATCGTATGGTAAAATTAGCGCGAGAAAAACATTTGGGCTGAACTGTCACGTACGGCGGTAGCTGTTGTGTACCATTTTTGCATGGTAAAAAACCGCTTGTCAAAAATACTTTTTTCAAATCCTTTCCCAAAAAAACGCTGAAGTGATGAATCTCAAAAATCCGGATTTAGATTTAATCCGAGGTATCCTCCTCGAGTGTGGATACTTTCCTACCATGTACTTTC
>NC_090894.1:7092665-7115165 GCF_036669925.1 Montipora capricornis
ACATTAAGACGCTGATGGCTTAATTAAAAAACGCAACCGTTCAATTGTTTCTTGGCATGACGAGCAAGAAGAAATTTTGCCCCACGCTGAGAATTGCGGCTTTTGTCTAGGAGAACAACCCAAGCGAACGGCGAATTCGATAGACCAGGGAATGTGGCAACCATACGAACTACTGTTTTGCTCCGTGGAGTTGACTGAATCTTCGCATGCTCCACTGATATGCATAGTGGTGATCAACATTTTGCTCGCTGTCACTGCATTTGTGGGAAATCTCCTCATTTTAGCTGCGCTAAGCAAGAATTGTCCGCTCCATGCGCCGTCCAAATTATTGCTTCGTAGCTTGACAGCAAGTGATCTCTGTGTTGGTATCTTGGCAGAGCCAACTTTTATTGCTTACTGGCTATCCGTAGTGTTAAAGAAAATGAACTTTTGTCTCTTTGCTCATCGTACCATTTATGTGACCGGAAATATGTTGTGTGCAGTGTCCATCCTAATTATGACCACCATAGCAGTTGAGAGGCTTCTCGCTCTCACGTTGGGCCTGAGATACGTACAAGTTGTCACCCTAAAGCGCACCTCTGTACTTTTGACCATTTGTTGGGCTGTGTCCATCGCTGGTTCAACATTGCACTTTGTGGATTACGCCGTGTCCTTGTGGTATGGCTATGTGGCCTGCTTAATTTGTCTTGTAATCTCAACTTTTTGCTACGGGAAAATTTTTCGAACTCTGCGTCTACATCATCGTAGTCGAGTACACCAACAGCCTACGCAATCAATCCAAACATTTCAACGAAATGCAATGCGTTATAAGAAAGCTCTAAAGACCGCGCTTTGGTTGCAGGTGACCTTCGTCATTTGTTATTTTCCGTATGTTGCAGTGGCGTTCATTACAAGTGCAGCGAGCCGAATGTCTCCAGCTCTTTTCCTTGCCAGGCAAATTACACTTACGTTGGTTTTTTTTAACTCCTCGTTAAATCCTATCCTCTATTGCTGGAAGATCAACGAAATCAGGAATTCTGTGAAAGAAACCCTCACAAAAATCTACCATTTTTCAAATTGAGTTGTCCCACACATCGCCCCATTCTTTCAGTTTAGTGTAAAAGTGTCCGGAGCTCTATTCATAGCAAGCATTACAATGTTTTCAGCTGCTTTTGTTTCTATATCCCTTTTTCTGCCTGTCTCATTCTTCTCTGGAGGGTTTTTAATCCAAAATAGCGATTAGGACATTTTGCAAGTTGAGTGCTAGCCTCATCTTTTCGTAAGATAGATCAGTTTTCGTGCATTGGGAGAGAATTTCTCATTTGCAGCTCCGTACTTTGCACTATTCTTTCAAATAACGTTTGCTCTCATTCTCAAAATCACAAACTTTCTGATAGATATGTTCGCTGTTTTGCTCTCGAGGACCACCACACCTGTGGTTTCAACTCAGTGCGGCTTCCGTCACGAAATGTGTAAAGTAACCAACAGAACTAACTCCTGATCGTCTCGTGAATAAGCCATCTCAACTTTATTAACGTGAACATTTCTATTGAAATTTCATTCTTTTATCGACTTAAAGCAGACATAACATTGCATTTAGACTGAGTATAAAAAGAAAAAAGTGTAAATCGTCATATAATAAACCAATCTTTGAAAGGAATTTATTCATGCACATACATAACGATAGCCTCCGGCTGTTTTGCATTTTATTTATTTTTTTTATTTTTCTCTAACATAAGGCTGCACATTTAAGGGGCAGCTTTACTTGGGATGCTTGCTCTCACAATAGCCCTTTTCACGGTTAGAATTTCTCATTTGCATTACAATGTAATCTAGCATGTATGAGAGGCAATTTCGGGCTATTTTGTAGTTTTATCCCGAAATTGCCTCGCACCAGCGTTAGATTACATTGTAATGCAAATGAGAAAAACTAACCGTGAAAAAGGCTATTAGCCAATATCAAAAATACCATAATACTCTTTGTTTGTCCCTCCAAAATGTTGCATAAGCATTGCTTTTATTCTCTCTTGGGACTTACAATGGTCCCAAGGTGAACTGGAAACAATGCTTATGCAAAATTTTGGACCGTATCTTTCACATAAATTTCGATAGAATCCAAGATATCGTGGTGTACTGCTATTATAATCACGCATTATAAAAAAATAAAAGTATTTTTACCTGAAGTGTTGTTACTGGTCATCCTTGTGGCTGAAAACGACAAATTTTAGTGATTTGAACGGTTTTGTGTTCGCCGTTTACCTGAGCATGCCGATAGAAAGACAAGGGTGGAAAGCTCTATTTCGGGCCGGTCCAGCGCCGAGACGATTTTTGGCACAGGTCCCTACATCATTATGCATACACTCCTTTGTTTCAAGAAAACAATAGCGATAACAATAGACGTCCTTTGGGACTGTGGCGCTTTGTTCTTTCTTTTTAGATTTTTTTTTCTAAGTCTATATGGACTTAAAAAAAGTCGGTGGAACTTCTGTCTGAAATACGGAAAATCGAACAGTTTTTCCTGCAATTTCGGCACTTTTCCTGCAATTTTACCCATTTTTCAGTTTTAGAATAAGCGCAAGAAGTGGAGTTTCAAGCAATCGTTGTAATAGGGTTCAGATTCGCAAACATAACAAACAAACCAAATAAAAGTACTGTCATAAGAAATTTAATGGCTACCTGCTCTTCTTATCTTGAAATTGTTCTTCCTGTCTGCTTAAAAATTCGCCGAGACACTGCAAAGTGTATATTTTCTTCCTTTCCTGTATTTAGGATCACGAACGGTTCATTTAGAGGGATTTTGCGATTTATCGCTCTTTGTAGAGATCGGCAATATGCTAAATGATACTTCCAAGTAAGTAGCTTTGGTAGAGATCCATGGATGTTCCCCTACGAGGCATACTTCGTTTCACTACCCATCATGTCTTTTCAATGCCCTCCTGTGGGCTCGTTTGTCTGGGTCGACGAAGTTTAGGCGATGGTTAACTGCGGTGAGATGATGTTAGCCCTTGTCTTGCAGGCAGTTGTAAACTTTCCGGCCACAGGTAACTAGGGCTAATATTTTTTCAAGGAAAGTTTACGGTCAGAAAATTAATATGTGTTCTGGCGGATTGAAGGCTATCCATTGCAGTTTTTTCTTGAGCATCGCGAAACAGATCCATCTCCCGATGCGGCACTTTGTCTTTGCCAACTGACTGCGTTTTCACACAGGTTTTGGACACGGAAGACGAAAGTAAATTGTTTTCTTTGCACCACTCTATGCACAACTCTGGAAAGGCTATAAAGCAGGGACAATTTCCAAATGATCAAATCTCCCATTGCTGTGACCCTTTTACTTCGGTAGCCATCTTGATTATTACGAAGACACAAGTTTGCTTCAAAAGAAGGGAAATATGAAACGATTTTAATTGCAATGAACTCGTGCATGAAAGTTTCCCATGAAAGATGCACCAATCAGACTTTAAGCGTGGTATATTCTTCCACGCAGTGAACTTATAAGTGTGCCGCACGCACGGGGCATGAAGGAAAAGCAGGTCACAGTTCACAGCATACTGGAAAACCTAAAACTATCACAGGGACTAACCTTAAGCCTAAACAGTGCCTTTAGTCGTAATTAAGGTTACGGTTAGCATTATTAAAGGGATGGGTTGTTTCAAGAGTAGTAAAACAGGGATCTCTTAACGGTAACCTACAAGTGTAAGTTCGATTGTAGGTGCTCGGCGCGGCACGTGTATATAATTACGTATCATTGTTATGTAAATAGTCAACCAAAATTCAAAATAAATATCATTTTCAAGGTGTGAATTAGCAACTTGACACGTTAGCTCAGTGGTAAAGAACAGGGACAAGTAATCCAGAGGTTTACAGTGGGTCGGAGTTCAAGGCAAGCTGCGAGTGACATATCATGGGATAAAATGGCAGAAAAAGCCGAGCGGGATCTGGAAATAAGAACAAGACGAAGGGATAGAAAGGGGAAAGCTGGGACAAAAACGAGTAACGGTGTGGACGATGAAGGGAAAGAAGAGAGAGAGGGAGGGAAAGAAAAAATGAGATCCGCTTTTATTCATCCCGTAAGTACAAATTACCCATGTATATATTCGGTTCTCTTTGGTATACGTATTGTTGTGCAAAACAATAGCGCGAATGAATAATTAATTTATTCTGCATGCATAATGAAGTAGGGACCTGTTCGGAAATCATTCCCGATTTTTCCGACAAGTTTTCATCGCGTATCAGGCAACCTGAAAGCCGAAGGTTTCATTTTAGATCATTGCGGCAAATCCGTCCAAACCTCGAAACGCTACATCTCCAACAGATGGTTTTCAGGTGACGTCAATGCCGCCATTTTGGTGGACGAAAACAAGAGATCTCTCATTATCTTCTTTTTTTCGTCCACCAGAAGTGGTACATTTCTCTGTTGTTACTGGTGTCTCTAGAGGTTGGTTGAAAACGTCCTATAACAACGAAAAATCCAGCGATCGAAGCTCGAACGAATTTCGCTTGCAGGCTCGTTGATTTGGTTGTTCTGATTGGAGCTTCGCGTCCCACAGAGCCAATTGTCATCCAGGGACTGCTCGCAGTCGATAGTTCCCGGATGTGAAACGAAAGCCAGCTGAGATGTGCTTTTCATGCGTGGAGCTAGACATAGCACCATAATGAAAACAATCCGTCACGCTAGTATGAACACCATTAATTTATGGACTGAATTCATGTATTTTGTATTGAATAACAAAATGATTTATATACCGGTAAATAAGGTTCCCATAGTGACCAGGACGACAATCTATATTTTGGTTAATTTCCATCCCTTCATTCAAATGGTCATTGAATCCTTACGCTTCAATACAGAAAGCGCCAGTTTTCTCCGAGGAAAAATACGGATTTCATCAGGAAGCAGACAACGAGAACGGCGACGGACGGGCCGTTGTGTGAGATGACCTGGAGTGAAAAGACCAACTTATACTGAGAAACCCTTATTTACCACGACAGCAGGTTAGCAAGAGCCGACTTTTTTTCCGGTTTTACAAAACCCGTTAGCGTGGATTAAATGTGTAGCTTATGAGCACGTAGGGTGACCGAGAACCTTTCTTCACCCTTGCCGGTTTTAGCAATGCATTCGGCTTTTTCCGACGCTTTGCTGCATTACGAATCATGAGGTTTCCTGGTTGAGGTATATATCACAATTGCAAACCAGACAAGACGACCACAATTTAATATTATTTTGAAGTTCAGTCAGCCATCTGCATCATTTTGTTCTTTTTCCATTTTGACCAAATATACAAACTTTCGGGAAATATCTTTAATTCATAAACAGCAAGAAAATGACGTGAACTATTTGTCAAAGAATGCTCTTTAGTTTTCAACTTTTGGCAGATAACGTTTACAAGTAAATATAGCTGATTCAATCAACCTACTTAATTTATTTACATATTTAACTTTAAGCACATCTTTATCAAAAAGACTTGAATAGGTATATGACATTTTATTGTTGCGTCCAAACAATTACGCTTTTTGATTTTGCATAAGGTCACCGCAGAAATTCTAGTTCTTTCCATCTGTCCAGTACTCTTCAGAAAAAGTACTCTTCAGAAAAAAAAATCTGAAATAGGAAAACTTTTACAGACTAAACAAAACCCGGAGTAATATTTGAATGCCAAATGGAAGGACTCAAAAGTTTTAAGACAGCTCTCGGGACGTTTTGTGCGCTCTCGTTTTGTGCGAGGCTTACACTACGTAGTGGCCGTCTTTTTGAAGTGTGAGGCGAAGCAGAGCCGGAACTAATTTTATGGGCTCCTAACCAAGTCCAGTTTAGATTGACATATCATGTATTTTTCCAGTTTTTTTGCAAATTGCTTAGATTGACGTGGTTTTGTCCCTATTATAATCAGTTGCTTTCTTTAGTTTTTGACTATCCGTAAGCCACCGAATTTTGGCAAAACCTTGCGGATAATCAATGAATCTGGGATTATTTGTATAGTGCGGGGACAGCTATTCTTAGAGTTATTTTCATAGAGTTATGTCGTAGAGTTAGAGTTAAGTTTCCAAAATCCAGAATTCAAGATTTTGGAAGCCAACATTCATAAAAGCTAAACGTTTGTTTAGGCCTAATTAGGCCTAAGGTTAGCTTTTATGCATGTTTAGGATACTTATTTCTAAATTCAGGATTTAGGCCTTCCAAAATCTTGAATTCAGGATTTTGGAAACCTAACTATAACTCTACGACAAAACTCTATGAAAATAACTCTACTGCTAGTCAACCTCGAATAGTGCGCGCTAAGATTGGTAATTCGATCGAAAGCACGGCTGTATTCCACAGCAAGACCAACTTGGCTTCATTGTCCTCTAGCCCCGGCGCTCAATAGTGACTACCATGAGATAAAACGCCCATCTTGCTGACCTTGATTTCTTGTTTTCCAATTCAACTTACGTACAAGGGTTACACATTAGAGTGAAAAAAAAAACGCTGGCTGTAACTTATCGCCGAGGCGGACATGAATTCGATTAAGCGAGGTATTTCTTGTTAGGATGGCACTAAAACTCATTTTCGTAGTTTCTAGTGAGCACGGGAAACCAATACGTGTAGTGAGAGCTTGAAAATGGAAAAAGCAGTCCTATGAACTGCATATGATAAGTGGAAAATGTTTTGTTTTTCTTTCCAGGAGGATGTCTTCTTCGGTCGAGGCCTGTTTGAAACGTATTCAGTCGCACAAAGGCGTGGTGGGAACCATCGTAGTGAACTCAGAGGGAATACCAATCAGATCGGACCTTGACAACTCAAGCACGCTGGTCTACGCCTCTGCTTGCAAGACTCTGACATTCATGGCCAACAACGTAGTGCGAGATATTGACCCTCAAAATGAACTGATTATTGTGAGAGTCGGGTCCAGGAAAAACGAAATGATCATAGCTCCTCATGAAGATTACCACGTGATTGTCATTCAAAGCATCAATGAGTGACGTTGTCGACGTGCCACCCGCCCTAGCAATAATTGACTAAGGAGGAAATGGTGCGATCTATTGCAACAGTGTGTTTCTGTTTCATTTAATGTGGGTGCCAGGCGTGAACAACTGGATGCAGGATCCGAGCATGACCACCTAAAATGCCAGGCCTAGGCTAAGACAAAACAAAACATAAATCTTACAGTGTCTTTGTTTGCCATTTTAAATGCTATTTTAAGTTTCGAGTTTGAACTCAGCTGATTCAGAGGCAAGTATAGCCAATTTAGAAGGGTTTCAGTTGCGTGTAAATTTATATTTTTATAAATGGGTTTTATTTTATCAGTAAAATTTACATACGAGTGTTATTTGCGTTTTCCTGTGATGATTTTCATATCTGGGTGTTTGCTTGCCTCGGGGCTTTACCTTGGTGTAATCTAAGTATTCTAAGAGTAACATGGCCTCAGGTAACGCAATATGAGGTACGGCAAGTGCCTTTGGACATGAGGAGCCTGGAACAACAAAACTGAAACAAACCAAACTCGTTAAGAAAAGGTTACCTTAGGCCTAACATTATCTAAAGAATATTTTTTAGGCCTAAGGTTAGCATTTTTGTAAAGGTTTGGGTTGTTTCAGTTGTTGAACCCTTCATACCCTACCACCACCCCAAGCCCCTCACGTCCAAGGGCACTTTGAGATATGGAAACAAGTCTTTACCAATATTCTTGGTTTTCACGAGACGTCATCAAAATTAAAAAATAAGGAATTATCATTCCTTTAGAGATTTTAGTTTAGTTTCTTATTAGAACAGCTGAGGAATTACCTTTACACAATTTTTTAGTTTGATAGGGTTTTTCGTCTTGTGATAAAGCAAGGTTGAGTTTCTAAGCTTTTGCGTGACACGATATTAAAATTGCGTCAAAGAATGCTTTCACGTAGTTGAAAAAATAGGTACGCAATTCGTACATGTGGCGAGCCACTAGGTAGAAGAGGAGATGCTGGAAACAAGGGTGTTGAGCTATGCTTAATTAAAATCTCAAAATTTGAGAGCGATGCTGGATGTGCAGAGAAAGAAGTTCACCACAATTCTTAAAATGCATATGGTCCGTCTGAGATATAGTCTTTGAAAAGAGGGTGAAAAACTGTCCAATAATTCTCTCTATGATTTTTGATTTATTTCATTTACTTGTTTTTGCTTATGTTCTTTCAAAATCACCAATTGACCTTTTCAGCAATAGCAACACCATCTTGGATTTTGCATTTGGCAAAATCAATGGGTTTGTTAGCCTGGATAGACCACAATGCATCAGGACTCAAGATGGCGTAGCTATTGTGAAAAGGTCAATTTCACAGACTAATATATAAGTCAGTAACACACTGTGTTCCTGCACTTGATCCAAACACAGAGATTCATTACCTTGATTAAAGTCTGCACAAACTGTATGAGGAGGGTCAACTAATTCGTTAAAATTGATAGAACCTTGATGCTTGTTCACATCGCTCCCTTGGCTAATATCTGCGCTAATTGTCTTTGCTGGATCAAACACTCTAGGCCCAGGGTTCTCCTCGACACCGTTTGACATTCTCTCAAGAACATTGTGTGAGTATTGTGGTAAACAATTTTAGTTAATCATACTGTCAATTGTCACATCTATACCGCTTTATCAAGCATTTTAAAGTGCATATGACACAAAAAATTTTACTAGCTTGTTCGAAAGAGCTTTCAAAATGGTGAAAAAGAGTCTTTACTTTATTGTGATAGCACTCTTGGTAGCCGAGCTATTCAAGATTTTGATGTATGCAAATTCGATGACTTGTGACGTCACATAGTGGACACAAAACTATATAAAATCACAAAACATGGAATATCTTTGCAAATACTAAGTCTGCAGGGTTGAAATTTTGCATGGTTGATGTACTACCGAAACTGCACATTGTAATTGTGATTATGATGTCACAGTAGCAACATACTCGTTACCAGACCTCTACCTTTCCGATATCGAAAATGCCTTCTTTGTTGCTTTAGAGTCTAACAGACTTCCTTGTGCTTGTGCTGTGTAATGTCCATATTCGGTCACACGGTCTGAATGAACATCAAGAGCAAATAACCCTTATTGGGGAGGGAAACTCTGATTTCACCCTTTGGATGGAGGGGGCCTGGAGCCCATTGCATTGCTATGAAAACGTCACACTGGGCCATATCATGAAACTTTGTAACGAGTATAAGAACTGCAAAAGGTTTCAGTTCTATACAGAAAAAGTCTTTAGAGATGTTCCATTTTTTGTGATTTTAAATCATCTTGTGTCCACTATATGACGTCACAAGCCGTCTAATTTGCATAAATCAAAATCTTGAATAACTCGGCAACCAAGAGGGCTATCACAATAAAATAAACGCCGTTCTTCATCATTTTAAAAGCTCTTTCGAACAAGCAAATATAGAATTTTGTGTCATATGCACTTTAATGTTGGTAAATAGAATACACTGTGGTATCAAAATACGTCATGCACACCAATTCTGGATCCATGCTGTTCATTTGTCACATCCATTTTAAAATTGCTGTTGTTTAATTTTCCTACTGCACAATAGTAAATTGCAATGCTAGCTTCACATGAAACAAAATGGCTCTTGACATAATTTTGAGTGTAATTAAAATAAAAATACAATTTGAAGTGCTAAACTATTATTTGACACACTGTTTTGCAATGGCAAGTTAACAGCAAACAAAATGACCTTTGAGATAATTTTTCACTGTAATTCAATTTAGGTTTCTTTGGTTCTCTTCACCATCTCTTTAGCTTAAAGCCCTGGCCAAACTATCAAACAAAGCTGGATCCCACATACAACATTGTATGTAAATGTTGAGGTCGTGGCAAAACACTATCCAACATTGTTTGAGGAATTCAAGTTCAAGTTGGCGCTAAGCTTGAAAATATGGCGTAGCGTTTATGCTAATGGAGCTGCTTGAGGACGCAAAGGACGGATTCAAACAAGAAAATACCAAAGAATGGTATAGAGAACCTGTAGAAAAGGGTATGTTCACTGCAAGAAGCATCCGCGCATAGGAGATGAGCTCGGATCAATTTGCAGGAATTTTAAACGCTATTGAACCAGACATCTCCAAACAGAGCGACAATGATTAAGGAGCCTAAGAGTGTCCCATAGACACGGCCTTGCTTTCTACTTGGTGATCAAGGTTTCTGTCTGTTCATCAAAAACTACGACGTGCCCTTGGTCCTTGTCCGCCATCTCTGTTGCATATGATGCTAGAAGCCTAGGCTTGAAAATAAGGGCGCGTTCGATTGACCCCATTCCGGAATAAGAATACGTGGAGTGGTGATTAAACGGTATGTTTTGCGCGTTTCGAAGCAGCAAGGATAATAAAAATATGTTTAAAATAGAATTTTAGCGGATGTTTGACAATTTTAATGTGAATCTCCGTAAAAACGAAGGATTTCCAACTGATATTCCATGTATTCCTATTCCGGATTACGGTCAATCGAACGCACCTTAAGATAGCGATTCGTGATTTGCTAGCGGCGCGAACGTGACTCCATTCAGGACACAACTTTGTTGGAAGAGCGGCCAAAGACTGCATTGTTATTGGTGCGGCGAGCAGAATTGTTGGTTGTAATGTTTTATCAAAAGCAAATTCTATCCAACATTTGATCGAACTAAAAATGTTGGACGAACATGTTCCAACATGGACGGCCAAAACGGTCGAACAATGTTCGATCAAGCAAAC
This sequence comes from Montipora capricornis, assembly GCF_036669925.1. Classification (NCBI taxonomy): domain Eukaryota; kingdom Metazoa; phylum Cnidaria; class Anthozoa; order Scleractinia; family Acroporidae; genus Montipora; species Montipora capricornis. Next base: position 7,103,324 of record NC_090894.1, read on the forward strand.
TTGGAGCGTCCAATCCAACTTTGTTCGATAGTTTGGCCAGGGCTTAATACACGCCAAGAGCCATAATGGGACAGAGACGGAAACGCCCACTCTGGTCCTTGGGATATGTGAATTTCACTTAAGTTTTTTTTAGACCCGTGGATTAGTCGGAAGTTAGTTTTCCGTGAGGTCCGCAAATCTTTATTCGGGGAAAGGATGTAAGAGAAAAATGGCGTCGCGCGTGGAGGTGCGTTTTATCGATGAGAGCGATTTGTTATCTACGGGAAAGGTTTTGTCTTAAAAGATGATGCAGATAATCTGCTTCGCTCGATGAAATATCAGACTTTGAGGACGAATTGTTTTCCGGCGCGGACAGCGATCCTGAAAGTGAGCTTTCAAGTTCATCAAGCGCTACGTACGATCACAGCGACGACAGTGAATTCGGTGCAGGACCTTCGGCAACAAATAAAGGTGGAAGAAAGAAACTTAAAGCAAAAAGCGAACAGAGAGAAGGGAATATTAATCGTCGCACAAAAAAATCGAAGCTGCCGAACGTCAATCCCAGTACTAGTGAAGCAACGTCGACCAGGAATTCAAACAAAAACAAAAACACTAAAAGGCATCAAGCAAATCGCGGGGGAGATCATGTTGAATATTCAACCGTCGCCATTACAATGCCCCATTACACTGCTTGACACGTATCGATTAATTTTAAAATGTGCGGACCTCTCAGGAATTACACTTCCGTTAATTACAATCTCTAAAAATAACTTTAGTGAAATTCACATATCACGGCCAACGCCCTAAGATTCGCTCTCTGTCCCATTATGGCTCTTGTACACGCTAAATAGATCCATTCACCGATCAATAGTTCAAGCGTGTTGCTGTCTGTTTGCAGTGCCACAAATTACCTACAATGCAGTGAACACTGTAAGAACTTGTTTGTAATACTCGCAAAAACATAAACATGCCTTGTGCAATGGGGATACAGAACAGCCTTCGTGCCTCCGAAAGATAAAGTTACTTGTAACAAAATAATAATAACAAAAAACTAAAATCGCTTATCCTTCCTATCCAGATACACTAACCATGTTTTTGATACAAAAATTTGATAATGTAAATTGACCACCGTACAGAGATTCTAAAAGCTGACGTTTCGAGCGTTAGCCCTTCGTCAGAGCGAATCTAAGGGCTCTGACGAAGGGCTAACGCTCGAAACGTCAGCTTTTAGAATCTCTGTACGGTGGTCAATTTACATTTTGTATACTACTTCCCCACCGACGCAGCACCACAGTTTCTTTAGAAACTACCCCTTCATTCATGTTTTTGATAGCCTCGAAGTCGATTGATTTCATCGTAAGTAATCGTGATCAATCGACTTTGTCCGATAATCTGTCGTCTTTTAACGGGTTTAATGTCACGTGACTGGGCATCGGGACAGGACATCTGGTTTGAGCTATAACAATGTGGTAAGCCATTGAATGGCTTACCACAAAAAGTGACATCCGTTGAGTTTTTGCAATCTGAACAGTCCTTGTACGAGGAGGCGTACTCATATAAGTGTTTATGAGCCCTCAGAAGACGATTACGAGCTTTTTTATATGTCTTTGTTAGCTTTCGGCCGCCAGATTTGTGCCCCTCAGAGGAACACAAACATGGCGTCTCCATACAAAGCCTTAAAATTTTGAGTAAAACATTTCTTCGATTATCTTCCGCACGAAACATCGCACGGACCTGAACCTTTGCGAGACTGTGTGAATATTCATCTTCTTTTATCTCTTTGATTCCTGACTTTATTTGTTGAATGGTTTTGATGATGGTGTGACATTGAAAACCGGCAATTACAACAGGTGTAGAGAATTCACTAAAGCAATTTAGTCATGGTCAACCACATCGAGATAATTACGCTGGCCAAAAAGCTAGCTAGTGCTGGTGCCGAATTGTGAAAAGCTAAAATAACAGAGTTCAGGAATAAGAAGGAAAGGCAAATTAAATTTCAAATCCTTAGAAGTAGCATTTTTGAAAGTTCAGAACTTATTATTGAAGACATAAGATCTAAGAAATGAGCCAATCCCGACGCGCAATCACTTTGTACTCAACAAACGCCGAGGCTTCGGGGTGGATTGACGGGGGGTGGGGGGTGGCAGCGGTCCGATTGCATCTCGATTTCTACTGATGACTGGTTTCCGTTCAGAACGCGGTTCTGTATAACCACGTGAACTTGATGGAACTCTCTTTAGTGCTTTAATTTGAGATTATGTTGATAACATTTGGATTAAAATATCAAACTGAACAAGTGGGGGAATATCGTAATCTCATTTTGTTTAGTTTTCTTTCTATTTCATCTATTCATTAAAGGACTATTCCACTCTCGCACGAGGATTCCTTTTAGTTATTATTATTTCCATAGGAATGGTAGATTAATAGTTTATGACCTAAAGTTTCATTCAAGCGTTGCCGGAACAAAACCATCATATTTCCGTTAGCTTATTGTGGTGTATGTGCTTTGGAAACAGACAAAACAGTGTATACTTTCAAACGTTCAAGTTGCAACATCATTTCGACATGGATTGTATAATTATCAGCCCAACAATGTTTCTTACGTCTTCATCGGTACAAAAAAACACTGCTAACAATGTCGGAATCATTATATCACGCATCACCCATGCATTGGACCCACTGCATTGGCAAGGTGTATGATAACATTGTTGGGCCTTGCTGGGATCGTATAGAAGCACCATTGGTACGACATTTTCGACCATGATCTTCCAACTTTGTTCAGTCCTTGTGTTTCTGGTAGGCTCTTATATGGGTCTCTGGTCTCAGCCTTCATAAAGCTATTCCGTGCGGGCGTTGTTAGTATTCTACAACACCACGATGTCAATGTCAACGTTGTCTTCTTCCTTTGTTCCGTGTAGAAAAATTCAGACGTTCTAAATACAGCACCAGTCATTTTGTATCAAAGTAAAACTGAATACTTTTGCACCGGTTTAAGCCATGATAACGTCATTGTTCAAGATGGAATGTTTGACCGTGCGTTTGAAAGACATTCTTATAGATCAGTGCTGTGTGAGAAGATCGACGAAGTTGATTATTCTCAATCAAGACATTGTATACATTTTATAATATTGTCCTATACTAGATATCATGATTAGTCAATCATTTAAAGCGATTATCATAAAGTCATTCCAGATGACCTCTGCCTGAAGACTATACACTATCACCGTCTGAATCAAATGGATCGTACGACAAACATCCGGGTGAGTTCATACTGCTGCGAACACTTCCGTTAGAAGTTGGAGACCTGCTTCCTGCCGTGTAGTCTGGAGCAAACCTAATGTCGTCTATTTCCTGGTCACTAGAAACGGACGACAGTGGACTACATTGGCACTTTCCAACACTTTCGCCGGAAAATCCATTGGACATTGGAAAGGTTACAACTCCACGAGTACTACGTTTATCAAGAAACTTTCTCACTGCCCTTTGCAGCATGACTGCCGATGTGAATGGGTCTCCGTATTTTCTACGGGGTGATTCGGTATTAGATTGGAGAGATTCTGTTTTTGCAATCGGCGTTTCCGCTGAAGAAACACCGTTTTCCATCGTGAACAAGCTGTCGGCATGGTTTGGTATGTCATTGGATACCGATCGTGATTTGCTCATGCGTGACTTTTTTCGAACTCCCCGCCTTCGAAAATGGTTTTCTAACTTGGAAGCAATTTCTTCGAAGGCCAGCGGTGACTCTCCATGTTTCTCCAACAAACGCTTAACCAAGCAACGAAGAAGGTCAAAACACTGGACACGATATCCCATTCTGACATTTATTCCAATTCGGACGAGTTCATGTTCATTCGGCTTGGCAATTTTTAACGGTTCGTCAAGTAGATCAACGAAGTCGGACACCTGGTTAACTTGGAGATACTGTTTACCATTCGTCACAAATGTGGCCCATTTCTGGTAATAGCTATCGAGATGTTCCTTTGTAATGATGAGACCTCCTTCCTGCACCCTATTCACGTTCTCAAGAATGATGGCAATGTACATATTCACTATGATAAGAAAAACTATGAAGATGTACGACACCAGATACATCACCGCTCCAACAGGATACCCACAGTTTCCATTTGGGAGTCCCCCATAGGTCGGATCACAATCTGGCTCTCTGAGCATGAGAGATTCGAGTATGTCATTCCAGCCAGCACCGGTTGACAAACGAAATAATAGCAACATAGATCGGCCGAAAGTCTCAAAGTTGACAGTATCGTCCAGATTCTTTTGTTTTTTAACGTGGCCAAATGTGGACATTCCAATGATTGCATATATGAAGATCACCAAGAACAGTAACGTACCCACGTTTAATAACGCTGGCAGAGAAATTATCAACGCGACCAATAGTTGACGAATTCCCTTTGCGAATTGCAGCACTCTCAGCAGCCTAGCCACTCTGGCAACGCGAAAAACTCTCAGGAGACTGGGATTTATAACACTGCTGTCACCAGTTGTGAGTTCGTCCATGGCCAAACCTAAAATAGAGAGAAAACATAAAATACAGATTTTTTTTTTAACATTTGGAGAAGACTATTTTATTGAGAAGCATGCTTTCTGAAATGTGAAGTCATCACGTTCAAATAAAGTTATTCAAAGGTAAAAAGTAAAATGCGCTTTAACTTTATGTTTGTAGCCGGTGTATGTTTTAGGTTTTTGATTAAGTTGAAATGGCCAAAGACCAAGAATATTTATAAAGTTATTCAAGGATAAACATCTTCTAATACTTTTGTTTTGTCTATATTTTATCACTCAGTTAAACTTTTAACTACAACCATTTACTTATTCTGTCACAAAATACAGAAGAGATAGCATTAAAGTAAGGAACTAGCACTTAATTAAACTACTCAGAATAGTGGAGACTGAGTAGTTCTTTTCAATAGTTTACTAAACATAAACCATTTGATTTCCTTTACGCTCGCAGATGTGTTGTTGGGCGACCTGCCACATTTCGAATCACAGTGAGCAATTTGTTGAAGTACAATTCTATTGAGGTAGAGATGTTGAAAAAATATCTTGACCTCATTGGCAACAGCCATCATTTGCATTTCCAATAGCAAATATTTAATTTAACGCAACTTTTTCCTTTTTTGAAAAACAATGGGTATTCTCGGTTTCCACACGACGCCACGGCCGTCGTGTTCATGTCCCCAAACAAAGAACGGTGACCATGTTGGTGTCCCGACCCAATCCTCCGGGAATAGAACTCTGTTATTATGCAAACGTTTTCTTTTGCTTTCGTTAAAAAACGTGGCTGTTGATTACAAGAGTGAAAACCAAGAACACGTGATGACTATTTTTCCTTCCCTCTTCCCAGTGCCCAGGTCGCCATCCCCTTTCGGAGGAGAAATTCTGCCTCGTATGCAAAGTTAGGGAGTTTAAGCAACGATGACGGCTACGTCAACGACAACGTCACAAAACAAGGATATCATAGTCGTGCTGCACGTGCGCACGCATTTCGCTGGAATTCTTTGACGCACTCTATAAAGCAGAGGTGTCAAATGACCATATTTTAAGGTGAGCATACAATAATGAAGTGCTCATTTTCTTCCTTTACTTTAAAACCGTTCGTACCAATGCCGTTACGTAATAATTCGCCCATATTGTACTAGGTGAAAAGATGGACTAATCGCAAAATTTTTATAGTGATAGCGCTAGGTTATATTACATTTCAGAAATAACAAATAGGGGTCACCCAGTTCGTTTTTCAAAAACGTGAGCAGCTAAAGCCAAAACATGGGGTGTTTTTGCATGGCTTTCCTGCTGCTACGTTACCTTTTACGTCACAAAAATGACCAAATCTTTTTCAGCAATAATTCTGACATGGTACCATAAAATTGCTACAAAGTGATCTAATAAGAACGTTTCTTTCAAGTGTTGAAACTGGTTTGAGCCATTTTAAAATTTTGCCAATAGTTCTATCTCAGATTGCTAATTACTATTCTACAATAAAAAAAGGGGGTCACCGAAATCATTGTTGAGATATAACCAAATAAAGACGAAATATAGGGTGTTTTTGGATGCTTTCGTGTTGCCATGGTAACCTATTACGTCACAATAGTAGGCGCATTTCGTTAAGCAATAATTGGTGTTTCATATGGTGCCATAACATTGCTGTTAGGTGATACAGAGTTGTAGTGACAACCCTTCTAATAAAAAGGGGTCCTTAAAAGTAGTCAAACTGGTTTCAGCCATCTTAAGTAGCTTTAAATGCCCTAAAAAACGAAGCACTGATGGAGAGGGGGAGTAAGATGAGTGCACTGTCGACCTCAGGTTTGTCAGTTGAATTACTGTTACGAGTTATCGACATTAAATATGGTTACTTTACTTTACTGTCACTTTAGTTTCATGAGATAAAGAAATATCAATATCATACTCTTCAGTCAGGATGATTCGTTACTCATACTCACCAATTATAGAAGTAATGACAATCACAAAGTCGAAAATGTTCCAGACTTTTCCAAAGTAGTGATGTCTCAGAGCAGCGAGCTTAAAGCCAGCTTCTAAGATAAACACCAGAGTGAAAAACCAATTGAACACTTGTGTTTGCGGGAAACAAGGTCACAGCATTTGTTAAGGATAATGACAATTGAAGGCTTATTGCAAACTTATACCCCATTCACACCAACAAGACATGTTTAATTAACCTGGGTTTAACAAATAAATTTCAGTCACAGAAACAAATAAACGTCCCCCGTCATTATCACAGCAAGGATTGTGAAACTGGACCTACGGCTTATAGTCCTTATCCCGGCGATCGAGAACTATTGAAAGTCAAACCATCCGCAGATGTCATTACAAAGGCAGCACTTTCTCCTCACTTATTTTAAGACCCTGAGTCACGGTTGGTCCTGCCGGTTTTGAACCCGCGACCTCCCGCGCGGTATAGTCCAATTTTCAAACCGTTGAACTGAGCGCTACTGAATCGCACAGCAAGAACTTAATGGTTAAATTGCTTTTTGACTAATTAATGACAAAGGATATGAAGAGCATCTGTGATCCCTTTCGATTGACCATAATGCTGCCACATCATTACTGACATATTGAGCATGATGATTCCAAGGATAAATATCTCGAAGGTTTCGCTCGTTACCATGTCGTAAATCCTGCTTAAGATCTTGTTCTGTGGAGAAAAATAAAAAAAGATGGCTGTACCTGGAATCTCGAAAGGTTTAGAGGGAAATCGTCGTTCAGTCAAACGAATGATACAATCCAATCTCATTGAGACGAGAGTGACACTGGCTAGCTTCATGATACTGATCACCTTAAGTCCAAAAAAAGGAATCCACTTCCTTGGAAAATGCGGCAAAAGTGTTAAATAATAATAATAATACTAATAATAGGAAGAAGAAGAAAAGGAAGAAGCTACTCAATCAAATAAGAAGCGTGAGCCACCAAGAAAACAGTTGTAAACCTTTTAGTTCATTGTTTTCATTTCAGCCGAATTTTGCTATTACTTTACTGTCCCTGTGACATTTTCTTGTGCATGCGCAGTAGGCTCAATGTACGAGTTCTGCCAAGGTCAGCACAATTCTCGAACGTAATATGAAAATAACTTGTTGTTGTTATGGTACTCTTGTCTTGTGTACCATGACCGAGCAATAATTCTGGAGAACACTTACTATTACATTTATATTTGTTATATTTTATGTTTTCTCTTTAATCTACTTGCACCACGAACCTGTGGTCTGATGGAATGGTCTGGCGGTTTCTTCTTGGCTGATTCCTTGAGTATATCCACCCATTTTCTTTGAGCATCCGTCAGAAGCATCCCCATGCAACTCAGCTCGTCGTACTGTAATCGCGAATGAAAAGCTGCATAAGTCCCAGCAGAAACCCATAAGGGTTGAAACGTGTAACGGCCCCTTGTGTGCTGGGAAACAAGCTTCTGAATATTTAATTTGCTAAGTACCATATTTGGAACAACAAGAGCGATGGGTTTCCAAATATGGTACTTAGCACTGAAACATTCAACCAATCAGTTCGCACTGAATATTCGGAAGCTGTGAACGCGCGTTACACATTTCAACCCTTATGGGTTTCTGGTCCCAGACAATAGACCTCTTTACAGTTGTGTGCTTAGTTATCTGGCCTTTAAATGAAAGTGAGGCTGGTGCTGACCTTTTTATGATAGACCTCCCTCCTTTTCTTATGTTAATGATGTTCTTGTCATGCTAATTAGTAAGAATTTACATAAGAAAAACAGTGAGGTTTCTATGAAAACAAGGTCAACTCCAACCTCACTTTCATTCATAGGCCAGGTAACTAAGCACACAACTGTGAAATGGACTATTAAGCAAAGAAAAGTAATCCATACAGTGACATTGGTATTTATGCTTGGTGTTTTTTTTTTTAATTGGATCCACGATCCGCGCGATTTTTCCCGAAGGGCCGCGCTGCACCTAAAATCAATGACAGCAATAACTACTGTGCATTCCATTTTCCACACCACTACACTACAGTTTCTATACGTTGCCTGAAGTTGCAGCACTGAACTGGTCTCACGGAAAAGACAAAGAAAGAATCTCTATTGACAATCTTCGATTTTTTGTCCTTGGTCACGGTAAAATTTTTGGGAGTTTACCGTCACAAAATTATGAGAAGAGAAAATAGACCAAAAACGGCAAAAAATTGATTTTGAAATTGACAGGTAAAGTATTCCAAATTCCAAATATTGTTGCCACGTACTTCAAAGCAAAGTTAGCAGGATGGTATTTTCTATCAAGAATAGAAAATCAGTTACTGAATTACCACTGGCCTAGCGCCAAATAGCTCTGAGGGCTCGCTCTGGAGCAACCAGTCAGATCTTTCTTACTGGGTATTTGATATGTTTGTGTCGGGGTGTGAACTTCTTAAGCTTGTTATTACCTTTCTCTTTAAACTGTTGAAGTTGTCGATGATCACTCCTACGAACAAATTCAGCACAAAGAAAGATCCGAGCACGATGAATATGACAAAGAAAATGTAAGCTCCAAGGTAACTCTCATCATCCGGTTGCTCGTCAACCTTCCGAAAAACGAAAACACGTGATAAGTTGGTTGAAAAACACAATTCCTTGCAAATCAGGGAAGAACGTATCTACCAACAACAATATCTCGATCGATTAATTAAGCCCTTTTGCGTGTATGTGAAAGGGCAAACTTGACGTCAAAACATCCGCTTCTACTTGTCAGGAGATACTGACAAACCTTTGTTCTTATTCCAACTTTCTCTCGCTTTTTAGAACTTGCGCGATGTCTGTACATAACAAGCAAAAAATGACCTAAAATCAAACAGGGTTTTTAATTTTTGGAAAAAAAAGAAGTATAGGATTGGATCTCTAAGCAAGCTTGTTTATTTTCCAAGTCTCAAAACAAGAACGTTTACATTAAAATTTCCAACAAAAAAAAAGAAAGAGAGCTCAAGTATGGGGGAGAAAGAAAATCGAAGGGTAACTCAAGAGAAAATGAGGGGACAGAGAGGGAGGCTCAGGGTGTTGGCCGGGATATGTCATGTTCACGAAAGGTATTTTTAGACGAGCGGAAGTCATTGTTCTAGCGGAAGTCTGTCTTCCGAAACGTCAGCTCTCAGGTTCTTAGCGAAAAGAGAAAATGGCGGCGCACGTGGAAGGCTGATGAATACTTATTTTTTTTCAAACATCAGACCGAGGTTGGCCTGCATGCGGACGAATATCGATAAGAGAACAGACAACGCTGAACCGCTTTCGATTTGTTTTTTACCACAATGTTCAACGCCAAAGAAAGTTTTTATTTCAGAGCGTGACCAAAATCATGACACGAAGGAAGAGCAAGCGTTGTCTATAACTTTCTCGTAATATATTGGTTTATTTCCGAAAATGGACGTTCCTGATTGGTTATTACATTGCGTGACAAATTGAAGCGAGCATGACGCGTACAGCGTTGTCTAGATTCTTATCGACAATTGCAAATTAGCCAATCAGATTGCGAGATTACAAGCAATTGTGGTAAAAACCTCTTTGGAATCCACAGCATCTTCCATAAGCTCCATCCAGCCTTCAAAGGTTGCCTGTATTAATAGGAAGATAAGAGAATGAACAAAATTATTAATTGAATTAATATCGCAAAAGCTTTTAGCTCGAGGATGCTAATTTTATCACTTAGCGAGAGTCGTAACTGAATCCGCCGTTCAAAAAGGGGCACCCAACGTCAATTTTAGGAAAATATCTGTTCGACATACGATTTGAGATCTAGAATTTTACAAACATTTCTTGTAAAATTTCTTGCTTGCCGGTCTATCTTAGGATTTTCGGACATCTAAAGAATGGTATAATTGCCTATTTTTAACGGATTTTTACCCTAAAAAGGTCACCTAGAATTTACGGGAGCCTTTTTTCTGGCTGAAATTTTCGGATCGCTAGACTTTTCAGCTAGGAAATGTCAACAGATGAAAAATTTTTAGGGGATAAAAATATGCCTATATCTACCGTTTAAATACTAAAATACCTTTAACAATGCTACGTCTAAGTGGTTTTGAACTATATTCTCGTTGGGTGCCCCTGTTCAAAATACGCGTCCCAGATTTATTAATAGTCCAGAGGCCTGTTTCTCGATTGAAAGCTTTTCGGGCCTTTTTCGGATGTCACAATTTCCTCTGTATCTTAAGAACGGAGAGGTTTTAAGTCAACAAACTTCACAATCACTTTGCTTCTTGTTAACTTGAAAACATGTTAACTTGAAAGACCAGCTTAAGACACCAAGCGGAAGGTAGTTTTGTGAATGGCTTTTTGGGCCAGAAAAGCTATCGGTACCTTCGAGAAACGGGCCCCAAAGCCCCAGTTGTTCGAAAGGTGGATAGTACTATCCACTAAATAAATCACTATCCAGGTTGGATAACTCAACTGTTTTTGCTTGTGTTTATCTGCTGGATAGTGATTTATCAGATGGATAGTGTTATCCACCTTTTAAACAACCGAGGCCTGATGGTAGAGCAGTTAGTGAAATTGCTGGGGCATGGGTTCGAGTCTCGTTCAAGGATGGATCTTTCAGGCTTCCTTTGTAATTGCTTAAGATCTCAGGCTCTTTCTCGTCTGCGATGATAATACTCGCTTAGAATCTTCACAATGTGCATTTCAAAATGGAACTTCGATAGATTACACTATCACTAATCATATAATCTCCTGGGAACATTGAAATTCAGAGTTTAACAGAAACAGTCTTGTGTTTAGATCTAATGACCAGTTACTGAAAATGCTATGCTCATAGAAGCATGTCAGTTTTAATTTGTAAAGAAATCGACGGAGTTTTCATGCAGTAGCTCTCGTTAACGGTATACGCACATGATGGGCTCATATACACGTATGACTAGATGATTTAATGGAGAGGTTCTACATGGCATCTCGTTTTTGTCTTTTTTTCTTTTTTGCCAGGGATGATGCTACCTGTGCTACTGCAAAACCACGGGATAGAACAATAACGAACTCGCCCAAGAACAAACGTCGCCCCCATTCTCATATACTCCCTCTAAAGCCCGCTTTACAATAGTACGTTATACGGCATTCCGAAATCTCGGTACGGTAAATCTTTTGTGTTTAAACAGAACAAAGAGAGGGCGGCACATTGGGCACCCGTGCCAGAATTAAAGGGGTGCAAAGCACATCTCTGGAGGTGTGTTCGGTACTCCAAATATTGGTAGCGTGCCACGATTTTGGAGAGTCGTGCCAGTATTGTGCTTGTGTAAAGGGGGTATAAGAGTGATCTTGAAACGAGACAGACTCATCAGGCTTATTCAGTTTAGATTTGTAGTGACAGAACTACATAAAGCGACTTTCATATGACCTTGAAAAATAAACGTAAAAACG
>NC_090894.1:7122665-7142665 GCF_036669925.1 Montipora capricornis
AAATGGATGTAATAAAGGCTTAAATGGGGTTTGAACCCATGACTCCTGCTTTACCAAGCTAAGTGAGAGCTGGGGATTAATTATGCGAGGTGAGGATGTGGATATGAAGAGACTTGATATACGAAAAACACATATTGGATCTGCGAAAAGAAGCAACCTAAGACAGAAGTCCATAAATCAGAAGTGCCAATCTCTCTTATTTATCCTTAGTATTATGTATAGAGCGCTTTTCAATTGAGTGTCGAAAGTAATTTGTGAATTGCTTTGGTTTTGAATTACTTCACTCAATGATTGGTTCAAAGGTCTGGCGCCACTTTTTCAACCAATCAGAAGTGAAACCAAAACCAATCGTGGCTCGAGAGTGCACATTTTCCCGCGCTTTGTAATTACTTCGAGTTTTGATTGGTTTACTGTATTGTCTCTTCCTTTTTGATTGGTCAAAATAATTACTTTGGTTATGGTTTTTCGACACTCTATTTAGGATACAGGTCCAGCTATATTATGGGGTTCAGATTGGGCGTGATAATCACAATGCTTCTGATTGGTGCACAGCCGTTCTAAAAAAAAGATAATACCGTAAACCGATGGGCGGCATTCCATGGAAGATCGTGACTTCTTGATTATGGACCTCTAGCTAAGATAACTGCGATAATCTAACAATCTTAACAAAAATAACGCAACGGCTGATCACTGCAGTGAAAATCAAAACTTTGCGTGAGGTACGCAGCGGCCTCGTGTCAAAGCGAGGAAACGTAACAGGGACCTTATGAAAAGTGTCCTCTACGATCAAGGACGGCTACTGAATCAGTCAAAACGAGTTTTGACACAAGTCAGAGGCCTCCGCTGAAAGAGAAATTTTTTTACTTGTCCCAAACAAAAATGTTGATGCGCAGGCTTTGTGTAACGTTAACTTCGAAGGCGTCTGGATAATGTCGGTTGCTATCGACTCACCCACGGACGTTTTAGCGTTTCTGTCCTTTCCCATAGTTTGGATTTCTTGGGACGAAGAGTAGATTTCTTCGCGACAAGCAGAATCAGCCAGCGAAAATACTGCAGTCTTTTTTGTTTGAGTCAGTTTTGCAAGCACTCTTTTGAAGAGAGGTTCTTCCTCTTCGTCTCCTTGATCGTTGTCGTCTTCTTCTTCATCTTCATCGTCGCCGTTGTCAAACGCGTTCAAAAGAAGCGCCAGGAATAAGTTGAGAACCTGAAAGAAAAAAAATGAAGAGAACTCAATGGGAAACCCTAGCGGAGATGATAGCATGGATTTTTAAGAAGAAGTCCAGTTTTAAGATATTGGGGAGCTTACGCAAGGACAACGAAGTTGTCGAAGAGTATCATTTACCGTTTAAGAATCGCGTTTACGTACAACAGCAAACGCGAAACGGTGGACTTCAGCTTGTCAAAAAAGCATGAAAATGATGTTATATTCGAACTGATCTGTCTCTTTTGAGGAGTTACTTGATACCTGCTACACCTTGTCGTATTAAAAAGTTGGAATAGTCTCGAAGTGATTGCAATAACGCGAAATTATGTTTTTAGATGACGTTCTGCACCTGGTTGCCGTTCCTGTCGTCGTTGCTAAAGCTCCCTAAGGGCCGATTTACACGGCACGATTTTTGTCGCATGCGGCAAGCTCACTACAGGCCTACGACATGACTTACGATTGTCGCAGCGTTTTAAAACATGTTTTAAAATGCTACGACATTTTTTCTGACGTACTCAACAATCGTAAATCATGTCGTGGGCCTGTCGTAAGCCGTTGACGCATGCGACAAAAATCTTACCGTGTAAATCGGCTCTTAAACTCCCTATTAGGGCCGATTTACACCGTACGATTTTTGTCGCATGCGACAACGGCTTACGACAGGCCCACGACATGATTTACGATTGTTGTGTACGTCAGAAAAAATGGCGTAGCATTTTAAAACATGTTTTAAAACGCTGCGACAATCGTATGTCATATCGTAGGCCTGTCGTGAGCTTGTCGCATGCGACAAATATCGTACCGTGTAAATCGGCTCTAAGCAAACACGACAGCTGCGGCAACGACAAACGCCACAAGGCAAGAATATCGATCATTGATTAAAAAAGGAAAGATACTCGTGCTGCACGTGCGGCACGAATTTCCGTGCATTTTTTGCCATACTCCACAAAACAACAACGTGAAACCACCAAATTTTAGGTTTTGACGACAACGCGAGCATATAACAGTGAACCATTCATTTTCTATTTTTACTTTAAAACCCTTCATACCCATCCAGTTACAGGATAGTTTGCCCGTATTGTACAAAGTGAAAAAGACGGGATAAACGCGAAATACTCGCGATAGCGCTTAGTTATATTTTGGAGTGACGTTTTCGTTGAAGTTTCCGTTGTCCTTGCTTGAATTCCCTAATACATGAATGATGACTTCAGCGAGCTCGCATAAAACTCGGAGTTCTCCCGAACAAGAATCGGGTCTATGACCAATTGGAATTCACCCTAACAAACACACTTCCAAGGGCTCGTGTTGTTAAGAGTGCATACGAACTAAAAATCGAAAGGTTAGACGCTCGACTCCTGTTTAGGGACAATCGGACATTTTTCCGAGTACGACCGATTTATCATTAGTTCATAAGGAGATCTCTTGATTTGTGATTAACCAGGCTGCAAAAATACTGTTTTTGTCAAGTCATACCATCTCAAGCCATCATTCGGTTTTATTGAAGCCTTTCAAGGTAGTAAGTGCAATTATACACTGATGTTTTATTATCAAAACCATCTGAAATTCTGGGAACTGTCACCGCGTCATGACTAAATACAAGAGAATGGGGAATTTTAGCATCGACAACGACTGTGACTTCGGGTAAAAGTTCGCCGATTTTGATCACTGCGCATCCGTACTGCGCAGCTCGGCGTCTTCAACTCGTCTCGGCAAGTTGGTCTGCGGCGACTGAACATCAAAAAGTCGCAGCGGAAAGTACGAGTTTGTCAAAAGGAAATTGCGTCTGCTTTTCGCCATTTAGTGTGAAGGACTTCCAATAGAAACTAGAAAGTGGAAACAGCAGCAACTCATTCAAAACTGGCACTGAAATGTGAGCTTCATCCCATAATAGTATTTTCTGCAAATTGGAACTTGTATTACACGATTACATAAGGGACCTTTAGATTCCAGGACGAGTACGAGAACGAGTACGAGTTTTGACTGCCCGTTTTTAGCGAAAATACTTAGAAAATTTATAACCCGTACGATTAATCTTACTCTTTGATAGCAGTATAGGTTGCTCAGTTATTCTTATTGCTGTTACCTGGGTCTTTTTGCTGATCAAAAAATGCCAAAACTGCAACCGTGTTGTTGACTTGTTTTGACACGACGACATTTTTGCAAAATCTCGTACTAAAATGACGACGGTATCACGTTTTTCCCGCCAAAATGACGCTGGTTTGCGCGCGCTCACTGTTGTTCTATGGGAAAATCTCGTACTCGTAGTCGTTCTCGTCCTAGAATCTAAAGCTCTCTATAAATACGTAGAGTACGACTTCGAGCTGAGAACGAGTACAAGTTGTACTTTTTCTCCTACTCGCACTCGTTGCCGATGCTATTATTCTCTAATGTTAAGTGAAGGTTACATATTTCTTTTTGTCTGATCCGTTTGAATCTGAGCATGTCATAATGACTTCTATGTTCGCCGCTAAATTCATCTCATGGACGCGAAACTGACAAAGAAATAAAGAGAAGTACAACTTACAATAAAATTTCCTATGACCACAGCTGGGATGAAGAAAGGAATAGCCGCACCGGGGCTTGTTGCCCTCATACAGTCCCAAAGAGGCTCAATCCATTCGCCGCACAAGACTCTAAACACCATCATAAATGCGTGCCAAAAGTCATTGAAGTTCCATCGCGGCAAGCCGTCCTCACCAAACTTTTCGGGTGTGTAAAATTTTCCAAACATTTTCATTCCCATCAAAGCAAAGATATAAATCACAAGACCCAGGATGAGTGTGATGTTTCCAATTGGTCCAACGCTGTTGGCAATTGTGGCTAAAAGTTTCCGCATAGTCTTCCAGGATTGAGCTAGTTTTAGAATTCTGAACTATGGAACAAAAACAAAATTCTCACCTTCATTTTGTGCCAAATGATCAGTAGAGTCTGACATGAACTTGGAATGCAGCTCGAAATTCCCTTTCCCTGAATACTGTTTGTTTACTTTCACATAGTCGTCCAAGTTTCCATGACTATTGTCCAGAAATTTAAGCAATTAAATGCACGCCCAATTTTTATATTCAACACGAAGTGTCTCTTCGATTCTAAGCATTTGCTACCTAAGTCCAACAGTAGTTATGGTTACACTAGCCCTTTTACCCAAGGGTAAATGGCGTTTGCCCACGGGCAAGGACGTTTTTGTGTGTACCGCTTTCTTAAAGACGAAACTGCCCAAGGGTTATTTCCATGGATACGTAAAAAAGAACAAAAGAATTTCCCTTGACATTTCCTGAACTGAAAAGTACGGTTTATCAGCTCCCTCAGGTAGCTTGGCCAATCGTAAAGCAGAACGTAGCTAATACACGAAGATCCCTAATTATATTAATTATACCCTGTTATTATATGGCTCATGTTGGCCGAAATAACGCGAGCTCTGATTGGCTAAGAGCAGCTAAGCGCTAGGGCATTATTTTCCGAACGGGCCGATTATGGATTATGCAAATTAGTTTCTTCTTCTTAAGGACCATTCTGTTAGCCATGTAGTAAACAACTTAATAACCACGACCGTTCGGTCGTTACAGCAAAATCTCAAACTTCGTCCTTGCCGTATTGACCGAGCGATAGCTATTGTAGGTCAATATACAGCTAGCCCGAGGTTTGAGATTTTGCTGTAAAAACCTCACTCTCGGTTATTAGGTAGTTATTATTTTACCCTGAGGGGAGTCTTTTTAGTTCGCCAAGGGTAACATGAAACCTGAGCTGAACCAAACCCAAGCCATTTACCCACCGAAAGGCCCCAGACCAAAGGTGTGTGTAACCACAACTAATAATGTTAGCTGTAGGGTTATCGTTGGGGTAAATCCGGCAGTTATCTTTACTTAAGGAGCAGAGATGAGTAGGGACCTTGTGACGTCAAGAGCCAGGGGACACTTTATGACGCTTATTTAAATCGGTTAGCATCTAATTACTTGGGTTTCTGTCTTTACCTGTGGCTTGTTTCTCGCAAGTCCCGATACCTTTGCGGCCCCGAAGAACCATTTATGAATTTGGCAACCGCTTGTTTTGGAAAACTGATCTTTTGACATGTTTTCAAGATAACAAGAAAAAATATTGCGAAGTTTGACGACTTAAATCCCCTCCATTTTTGAGATACGAAGAGAATTGTGACACCCGAAAATGGCCCGTAAAGGTTCGGGACCTTCGAGAAACGGGCCCCAGCTGAGATCTAATGGCGCGAAAAAAAATTAAAGCGATTTTCCTTCACTGCTAATCGAAAACCAGAATAATCAGTTTATTAAATTCTCAAGCTGATTAGCGGGCTTAAAGGGCC
Organism: Montipora capricornis; assembly: GCF_036669925.1. Taxonomy (NCBI): domain Eukaryota; kingdom Metazoa; phylum Cnidaria; class Anthozoa; order Scleractinia; family Acroporidae; genus Montipora; species Montipora capricornis. Next base: position 7,128,182 of record NC_090894.1, read on the forward strand.
TTACTAATTTGGAAATTATGAATCATATTAAATTTTGGACTTTGATCGGAAAGAAAAACCCGAGTTCATCGGAACAGCTGAAATAGAGAACCAAAAACTTAACACATTCTCATTTCCGAGTCGAAGAGTTCAAAGTTACAATAAGTATAGAGTTCTAGAAGCTTGAATGAGAGATAATCGCCCCTGTGTGAAAAAAGGTTCCATTCAGGTCCCCGACGATTGTAGTTGTTTTGGTCAGTGAGGTCAGCGCCTGATTCCGAACCCAGAAGTCTCCGAATTGTAGGCTTCCAACTCGTGGGCATAATTTAATGCTAAACAGGGGCCAGTTACAGAAGGCAAGAGGTCGTTGTCCTTTTTCCGCTACTATGGAAAGGATGGCGGCCTCTAGAGACAAGTGCTATAGGTAGTTATCTCTTACCAAACGAAAGGTTCGGAAGACACTAGTCCCAGACGATTCTCGGAAATCTGCTAACTCCAGTCCTGTATCCACCAAACTGATGATAACAATAATGCCGTCAAATATGTTCCATTTTCCTTGAATGTAATACATGGGACCAAGGGCAACAAGTTTCACAACCATCTCCACAGTGAATATCACGGTAAACATCTGGAAAACATAACAATGGATTTGACATGTGCAAATGCACGCATTTTAACCTGAGTTTCGACTTAGTAAGATTCAACCAAATCCAAATACAAATTTTAAGTTGATATTTGCGCAATATAAATGAATTAAGTTTAAGTTTAAGTTTACATTCCCAATCATTTCATTTCCAGAACTTCTTAGAGCATAGTTGCTCTTCGCAAATTATTGCCTTTCTCTTCTCCTTTCTTCTTCTCGACGCTTTTGTCGACATTAAACAACCTCTACACATCCGAATTGCCTTATGACCGCGTCAAAAACTGAATTAAGCACCTGCTATCAAGCGGGCTGCGCATTGAAATAGGATACTGTTCATTCTTGGATTTTTTCAGGTTGCGTATCCAATAGCGTTAATTTAGACAGACAGACTGACACACGACAGACGGACAGATGGATGGATGGAAAGAAATATTTTTAAGTCCCTATCGCTTTAGTAGTATGTAAATAGTGAGCTTTCGTTAATGTATTTTATTATATGGCTTGTGTTTGTAGCCGATATAATGCGCGCTCTAATTGACTAATTGTGACTGAATTGTAGGGCATTATTCTCCCGTAATGCCCACGGGCCGATTACGGGCTTGCAAAAACCAAGCAAAAGGTAATTAAAAAGCCATATAATAAACTACTTACTAACCGAGCTAGCTCTAGCCGTACTGGGGAATATTGGCCCTCGCGCTCGGTTAGTAAGAAGTTATTATAACTTTAAACTAGGAACGTCCCTCTTACTACTGCTCGTGCTTACAGCGATTTTCAAATGAGTGTCGTAAAAACCAAAACCAAAGTAATTACTTTAGCCAAACAGAAAGGACGGAGACAATTCGGTAAACCAATCAAAACTCGAAGTAATTACACGTAGCCGACACAAAGCGCGGGAAAATGTGCACGCGCGAGCCACGATTGGTTTTGGTATCACTTCTGATTGATTGAAAAAGTGGCCCGAGAATTTTGAAGCAATCACCGAGTGAAGTAATCATAAACCAAAGCAATTTGCTAGTTACTTTCGACACTCAATTGAAAACCACTCTAAATTTACATGAAAAATGAGTCTTACCAGATTAAGAATATCAAGAACTCTTTTAAACTCCGCGTCTATTTTATGATGATGCAGAGCAAGAACCACTGTGTTAGCCAAGATAAATCCCATGATAAAAATTTCCACTGCGGGATGACCAAGCACTTCACACATCTTCCTCTGAAGGCGGCGCTTCCACGACATGGCCGTGCGAAACGTCTCGTTCTTCATCTTCTCGTCAAGAATTTCCTTGAAAGAGTTCTTGCTCCCAATGAGTCGCAGTATCGAAGGAGGTTCGGGTACTTCAGGAATTCTGAAGTTGATTTCTTCTATTTTCTTTTGAGTTCTTATCGCATGAATTGTTTTTATAAGAACTTGAACACTCGTGGTCAGTGGATGAAGATGCTCCAGAGTGTCAGAATCGGCGGGGTACGACATGGCTGTCCTGTTTTCGCGCTTTCTTCTCTCGTTCTAGTAAGAGAACAAAAAAAGGTAAAAAAACTGGGCTGGCGCAGTAAGAGCCCATTCCACCAATGTGGCCCGGGATCGTTTCCCGGATTCGACGCCATATGTAGGTTGAGTGTGTTCGTTCTCTACTCTGCTCCAAGAGGTTTTCTCCAGGGTACTAAAGTTTTCCCTCTCCTAAAAAAGACCCTCAACATCGGATTTGATTTGTTGTAATTTCAGTTGATTTGCAGTCTCCCCGATTAGTAGAGCATGCGCACTCGTGCTCGGTTAAATATAAATGAACGACCTAAAGCGCACACTATGGAAAGGCGGTTGATCTCATATAAATGACAGCATAACCGTATAGGAAAAATAATTGATATGTTGACTGGATTTTCAGATAGAAGACTGTTCACTCATAGAAGGAAGAAAAAAGATAATCTTCTGGTATGCTCATTGCAAAAGAGGCGGCTCTTCGATTAGTGCGATCATTGATGAGTCACGTTTGTAAGGCAGGTTAAATGATCATAGTTTTCAGATATAAGATGGAAATAAATATAATATAATATATGATGGCAATAACAACAGTAACCACTATCGTCGTCACCCAGATTTAGCTGATTCAAGTTATGAGAGCCACAGCTGCATATTCGCTTTTGACATAGCGAATGCTACAAAAGAAAGCAAATACTTTGGCCTGGCTAAAAGCAATAAAGTCTACCTTTTGATTTTTAGGCTTTGTGCACTTAGACACTAAAGAGATGGTTAAAATTTTTATTTCTACGGGTGCCCAGTTAAAGGTTTTGCAAAATTCAAATGAAAGTTTTTTCTTTCATTGAAGATAAGGGTGGAGTCAGATTGGAGGGTGTTGCTGTAATAGACTTCAAAGGCGCCTCGTTGGTTACCTCTTTGCTGACAGACTTGATTTCCAGTTCGTACGACAAAGCAACCACAGCCAAGACGAGATTCAGGAGATAAAATGAGCAGAAGAAGATGGCTCCAAGGAAGTAAAAAACACACCAGATACCACTGGAAGCAAGAACCTAAAGAGATCATAATGTCGGAATGAACAATGGCGTACAAACGATGATTGAATTGGGAATAAGTCGGTCACGCAGAAGTACAAGTGAAATAAATCCAGTGGCAATATATAGAGTTGCAAATTTCATGCTTAGAGCCCTGGTATGACAACGGGATTGAAAGGCAAGTATATAACCTGGGGCGAGATTTTAAAACCAATCATTAAGCGTAGCAATTGCAATCGCGTAATTACTTTCAACAGTCATTTGAAAACCGCCCTATCAGCCAATGAGAAGGAAAACCAAAAATGAAATCGCGACTTGAACGCGCGATTTTTCCCGCGCTTTGAGCAACTGGTTCATTGTACTGTTTGCACCTGCTATGATTGGTGGAAATAATTACTTTGGTATTTGATTCACGACACTCAATTGAAAACCGCCCTATTAAAATAGTCGATAAAGATCGAATTGCTACCGTAAAAAGATTGAATGAGTGATGTTTCGAGCTTTAGCCTTTCGATAGAAGCTCGACCTTTGTCCATTCCTTTCTTGATTGCACTTACCTTGTTATAGATATTCTCCCAAAAATCCATGGTGAGAAGTTGAAATGACATCACAAGGGACCAGCCCATGTGATCGAAATTAGAATAACCATAATCTGGGTTGGGTCCTGCATCAGGCAAACAAGTGTAGTTCGCGGGACAGGTCCTGCAAAACATAATGAGCACATATGTTCATTGAAAGCGTTCTCACTGCTCCGTAGTAAGCCTTAATCGAATATTGGTAAACGCAAAAGTGTTTTTAGCATAATCGCTATTAAGAGAAAGTTTGCCATAAGCGTCGACGCTAGCCAAGAAAAAGACATGCCGAAACACGTACACTGTTACCGTATTTAATTGAATTTACGCCGCCGCCGTCGATCAAACGCCGCAGATGTAAGCAAAATTAGGGAGGTGGAGGTTACAAAACAGCGACGCCAAGAAACAAGAGCACATTTTATTAAAGAAGGACTGAATAATCGTGCGGCACGCATTTTAGTTCATATTTTTGTGGTTCTCTGCATAACGACAAGTAAGCAAATAAAATTCGACCCTTTCGTTCTTTATTTTTACTCTGAAACTGATTTTACAACATGAAGTGGAGAAATAGCGAAAGAGCAAAGTTATACTCTGAGGTGCCCGTTTTCGTTGACTTCACCGTCGCAGAACTTAAAGTCCCTATTCACAATAAACGCCGCACTCGATAAAACGCGGCATCAATCAGAAGAGAAATTTAATAAACGCCGCGGCGTTTAATCGAGTAAATAGAGTATTCTTGGAATGCAGTTGCTGGCGCAGGTACCGGATCTCACGTGGATGGCTTTGTCGTTACACCTAAACCGTACAAGATAACTCAAAAACGTGACCGCTTTAGTTGATTCACGTCGTTTCGTGGGCGTACACAACCGGTAAACCCCAAAAAAGCCAGCGGCATTCAATCGGGAGCAGTAGGTTGTTAACTGTTGTGATTAGTTTAGTTGAAAGCTGCAGACAACTTTCAGAGTATAGGATAACGAACAGACGTGTCTCGACTTTGCTCCCAAAAATATTTCATACCTTGCCGATGTACTGTTTCCACAAATAACTGGATTACCTTCTTCATAATACCAATAATCTGAGTACAAAACAACACACACAAAAAAAAGCAAAATAGACCAAAATAGACGTTGTTGTTGAAAACGAGTAGGAAGAGGACCTAGTATTAGATTGGAAATCTAAGACATGTCCTCAGTCCCGTTTAGGCCTGGGAGCATGAATTGTGTAAGACATACGCAAATGTCGCGTCTGTTGCTTCCCGCCAGATGCTGTTCCTTTAAGGGCCTGTGAACTATAATGTAAGTCAAAAATTCGGGGACGCACCCCATATCACTCCTATTTTGGCAGAATGCTTCCACGTTACGCAACTACTACACACAACTACAACCCTGCGAAGTTCCCCACTCCCAAAGCTTGCACGACATTTTGGCCTTGGGTACTCAACATTTTCAGGAGGAAGGGGAGCTGTTATTTTCTTTGAAAAAAAAAAATGTGCTCCATATGTCTTGACCAGGACTGCAGCTTAATAGCTACGTGCACTTTCTTGACTTCCGCTGTCAACGACAGAAGTAGTTGGGCATTTATCTGCTTGCAAAGGAGTCTGAGAAACAAATTACAAAGTATACCTGGATTATTCTTGCGCTCTGTGATGGTGAGGTTCTCAACGTTATGGTCAAGCACGCACTTGTATCTGAGGTGACCCACGAACAACTGCAGGCCAATGAGCGCCATGACGGCCAGAAAGAACACACACAAAACCAAGACATCGCTTAGTAACTTCATTGAGCGAAGCAATGTGTTTACCATGGCCTTTAAACCTAGAAGAAGCAATAAGAAGGTAAATTTTGTCGGTTGATAGTGACTGCTCTGAAAGTAGAAATGAAAATGTCAGAAAATAAAGGGAGTTCAATGAATGCAGCAACAAGACACTACATGTGTGTTGTTGAAGTGGTCCTAGAAATTCGATTCCTCAACGTTTTATGTGACCGCATGCGAGGAACTATAGCTTTGAATTTGAATTGAATTTTAAAACGGCCTTTGCATGATTTCCTTATGTTCTTAAAGAGGATACAAACTGAGTAAAATGAATGAAATCGCTCTTTTGCTTTTTGTGGCTAATTGCAGTAAACGAAATACGACCAAAGGTTTTTGTCATTAGAATCAATGAATATCGTTCCTCGGCATTTACGAACTTAGGCTCCGGCGAATCAATAAAGAAAAGAACAAAAAAGAAGAGACTGGCCCACAAACCCCTCTACCTTCCTGTCTCAACAAGACCGAAAGCGCATAGAAGGCGCCTCCCACAGCTATTATACGGTCCGTGTATGAACCCGAAGCAAAGCACCACAGCCAGATGCATGTAATTATCAGGCAGTCGACCCAATGCTATGAAGTACCTCTCACTTAACTTCATCAAGTTACCGTTCGCAAGTAACTCAAATTATTACGACGAATGTTTTACTAATATTGCAACTGCTTACTAGTGAATGTCAACGAGTGTTAGAAGATGACTTTAGAACTGACTTACCTTTCATAACCGATATCGTGCGCAAAGCTCGTAAGACGCGTACAGTTCGTATGCCAGAAAAGTTAGCGATATTTGGTGCAAGAGTCACATATCTGCGAGACAAAACAAGAAACAAACATTAAATGATGGTGAAAACGTCTGTAGTGGAAGCAAGCTTTGAAAACCAAAAGAAGTCTTTGAGACGTGTAAAGAAAATATTTACCCCATTATAACAACTGTAAAATCCAGCCAATTCCAAGGATTCCTGAGGTAAGCATAGGAGTGAAGAACGAATCCACGAGCAATGATTTTAAGAACCATTTCAGAAGTGTAAATAAAAGCAAAAATGTATCTGAAATAATGACAAAATTGTATTGTTTTACTTGATGTTTTCAGCGTCAAACTTAACATCAGTAGGGCTAATGCTCACATGGTTGATATGGAGTAGAAAACTAGCACTTCACATTACAGTCTAATCAGTTAGGTCTGTTAAGTACGAAGAGTTTAATTATTGAATAAAGTACAAAATGGTTGCACACAAATTTGTATTTTACTATTCTACACTACACGACACTGCATTACACTACACTAAACTAGACTCTACCCTACCATGCCATACCGTAGTATACTATACTACACTACACTATGCTATGCTATTTTATGCTCTACTGTGCTATACTATACTAAACTATACTATACTATACTATACTATACTATACGCTACCAATGAACACACATTTGAGCATGAACTTACTCAGCTTCTTCGGGTGGATGATTCAAAGCAAGGCAGATACAGTTTATCAGTATTATAAAAATAACGAAAAATTCAAAATATCTGTTGTTATTCAGTTATGGATAGAACTCTGTAACTGCAGATAGCGCAAAACTCAAATGTACAATCTTCGTCAAAAGTGACAGACAAACTAGTTACTGTAGTACACTTTAAATAAGTCAACAGCAACTTTTTTATCGTGGTGATGCCTCGTAGCTATATATGAATACTGAGATATCGATTTTGCCAGGGCTATTAAATGCCAGTGGGAAGAATGCGGGATCGATCAGTCAGTGAAAGCCTTAGGAGAAAAAAAGCAAAAATTGTTTTTTTAAAGGATACTGATGAGTGACAATTTTGATGGCGAACAGCCTGAGAGGGTGAAGAGGCTCCAACAAAAACAGTGATCTGGACATATTGAATCTGTAGGCCTGGTCGTGTCCCATTTTGGAGCGCCGACTGAGAACGAGGAAGGTGTCCTTTGATGGTTTCGCCGGAGACTGGGGAATGAATAGAAAATGACAATAACCACTAGAGCAAGTTTCAATCGAGTGTCGTAAAACCAAAACCAAAGTTATTACTTTGGCCAATCAAAAAGGACGGAGACAATCAAGTAAACCTATTAAAACTCGAAGTAATTACACGTAGTCGACACAAAGCACGGGAAAATGTGCACGTGTGAGCCACGATTGGTTTTGGTTTCAGTTCTGATTGGTTGAAAAAGTGGTGCGAGAACTTTGAACCAATCACTGAGTGAAGTAATGCAAAACCAAAGCAATTGGCTTAATACTTTCGACACTCAATTGAAAAGCGCTCTATTCCAATTATCTAAAGCTCTGAAAACAGGGAAAGCGCCGTTACGTTAGCTCAGCCGAACCACAGGAAGGTAAATGAAAAATAAAAACAAAAGCGGTTAACGGAAATAAAGGGGTTAACAACGCGAAGAACAAATCAAGGCAATTAAAGTAATTACATAATAGCACAAAAGCAACTCCCTCCTTATTTCTGGTGTGGTAATTACAGCCCATGGTACAAACCAAGTCACTGATTTGAAAAATTTGGGTGGTTACCGCCGGTTGCTTATCAGATCTTCTTCTCGGTTCTTCTTGTGCCAATGTAACGACATGCCAGTACGCCTATCGATCTTCTCTGCTACAAACTTTTCACCGAGGGACAAAGATTCATTAAATAGGCAATTATTTTTTTAAGAATTGTGGTGAATAAATTACGATCGTCACAGCGTGCGTAGAATCATCTTTATTTCAAAGAGATTTTGTTCTTAGTTGCCGATATTCCGTCTTTATTAATTATCCTCTTCCTTTGATGGCGATACATTTTAGATATCTCTTTGTTCGTTTTCAAATTACAAAGGAAAGAAAAACCGGTATACACAATGAAAACGTTCTAATTGTCTTGCTGAAAAAACAACGAATGACTCACTTATAGCTAGAGTTAGAAAAAATTTCAGAGCGAACTAAATGGACCCTATAAAATGGCAACCCTAAAATTGAATTCATTTCTACGAAGACGGCTCTCTTAAAGGTACAAAGTCTTTAAAATGATACATCATTAAATATTTATTCCAATGAAAGGAAGGTGATTCATCGATAGATCATTTTCCCAAAGTGATTCTGATAAGTGATCAAAAACTTATATGGTGTAATCGCTTCTGACCATGAAAATGAAAACTATTATCGCCGCGACCTCAAATCGATACCTCGAATTACCTTTTGAGTGATGCACAAAAAAACCTTCGGGTTTTTTAAGGAAAACAACTGAATTTATCCTTTGTCGTCTCTGAAGAGATTTTTGTTTTAAAAAACGAAAAAGAAAATACCGGCGTTTCTCGCTGTCATTTGATTTTGACCATGAATCAGTCAAATAACTTGAACTGCTGTCATGGACGAAACTCACGAAATTTAACACTTAATTTAATGGAGTTCAGCTTTAGGAACGAGTAGAAAACCATTTTACTTACTGCGTTGCTCATGGCGTCGAAATCATGCAAAGGTTTTCCTAGTAAGTATGAAGGTGCTTGCATTAGTCTGCCAGGTTTATAAGTCGGGTCGCTTAAACATGCCAGCCCAGCTCGCATGTTTTCTTTAAACAACAAGTCCTGAGTTCCCTGGACTGTAAGCATAACTTGTGCTGTCGCTTTCACAAGCGATTTATCACCGCAGACTCCATTTGAGACTTCTCCATTATAACCGTCCATGGTTGAAGAGGACAATGATGAAATCGAAAGATTTCCTGCTGACCAAAACCGGAGGAAAACTACATAGGAATTTGTTCCGTGATGCCTTAACTATTCTCTGTAAGCGTTTGGACTTAAAACAAAAAAAATGTCCAAACTTTGTGCTGGATAATGATGTTTCCTTTTGGGATAATTCATTTCCAACTGCGCCATCACGATAAACACGAACACTAATACATTGTTTTACGTGGTTTTTGAAATGCTCTGGTGGTTTCGAAATAAGGCATTTTATTTAAATTTTAATGATTTTTTGGAAGAAAAACCTATAACGAGTTGTTGTGGTCACAAAAACAAAACAAACTCCACTCATGCAAAGATTTCCTGCTCAAGTTAAATTATTTTTCTAGACAATTGGCTTAAAATAAAATGATGGTTTAAGGAAAGTATATATAATAAATTTAGAAATAATTAGTGTATTCTGCACGCAAAAATAGATAGAATTACTGGAAAAATATTGCATCATAACTGAGCACAACTTATGTAGAGAACAGATTCATAATTATAAACTAATACCACGGTTAATTGTAGACCACAAAACTGAGAAAAGGGAGTAGGGGCTTCACAGAGGTCGAGGGGTTTTTTTTTACGTTCTTCCGCTTCGAAACTTCACGAAAACTGTAATATGATTTACAATACCCTTTAGATACGAGGGGTCTGTTTTTCTTCATCAAACATTCGAGAAATTTCCACTTTGAAGCAATATTATTTCTTTTCCATAAACCTCAATATCTTCATAATCATTGAGTACGACGGACTTTTGAGACCGGCAAAATACGCATTCGCCTGTTTTGACATTCATTTTAGACTCAGTAACATCGTTCAACTTTAATTGGCTTTCCTTTGAAATAATAAATCCATAATGTTCGGAGTGAACTCCTGTAGTGTGAGCTAAGCTATCACGTATATTTCTTAACTCTCAATACTTTTGTGTATGCAGTCGCGGTAAGTAACGCTTTTGCATAACTTTCTTGTCCTTGTTAGATCTTATCAATGTGGTATAGCCAATATGATGAATTTGTAGATAATGAACTTAACGTAGGTCTTCTTTGAGCTGGAGCACCAGTGGGGGCGGGGGAGGGGGCACTGCACATAGCAATCAGATCAATTTAGAGCGGTTTTCAATAGTGTCGAAAGTAATTAGCGAATTGCTTTGATTTTGCAGTGAAATCCAAACCAATCGTGGCTCGCGCGTGCGCATTTTCCCGCGCTTTGTGTCGGCTACGTGTAATTACTTCGAGTTTTGATTGGTTTACTGGATTGTCTCCGTCCTTTGATTGGCCAAAGTAATTACTTTGGTTTTGGTTTTACGGCACTCGATTGAAGTTCGCTCTAGCTCAAATCAAATCATTCAAAGTACCCGAAAAAAAACCTCTCCAATTCCCCTAGGCTTGATTAGAAAGTGCATACTGTTTGTTGGTTCCCTATGAGGGATTTTTTCACCGTTCTCTCGGTTTTCCCCTTGTTCCATCCCGGGGAGGGAGAGGGGGGGTACTTCCTATTAGTGGGCTAATGGGTATGTGCCGGTAGATGGGGCATGGATTGACGGAGTTAACAGAATGGGGTCGCAAATTGTCGGAATTTTGGGGGTAAGAAAATTCTGGCTAGTGGGATTTAAAAATGGAGAGATTCGCGGTAAAAAACGTTGTTGCAGAAATACCTGCTGCGCTGGTGATTTAATATTTACTAGTCGCATTACATTCCGTTTTGAAATTACAATTAAAAGGCTTTGTGTAAGGTTTATGCATAAACAGAAGCTGACTAATTCGGGGTCGCTAAAATTACATTTGCCCAAAAGTGACTAAGATGGTGTCTATAACTAGCCATAAAAAAGACTATAAGAGGTAGAGGCCAGCGGCATATACCCAGCAAAAATTGACCCAAGTACCCGTCTCCCCCCGTTCCATCTAGGCTATGAGCCTAACCCTAACCCTAACCTTAAGTTGCAAACAAGTAGCAAGTTGCAGCTAAGTCGCAATAAAGTAGCAGCTGAGTCGCAACAAAGTAGCAGCTGAGTCGCAACAAAGTACCAGCTAAGTCGCAACAAAGTACCCGGGTACGTAGCAAGTAGGTCGCAAGTAAAAAAAAAAGAGTGGAGAAAATGTATGTCCCTTTGCAACCAACGTACCGTAGTAACGCGCTCTGCCAGTGTTGTCATGTTATGATCTTAAAATGGCGCGCAATGTTCAAGCTGCTGGACAATACGGCTTTCTGCATCTTCCACAGCACTACTTTGACTTGTGACTTTGACAACCTCTTTTCTCTAGACCCAAAGAGCCTCTGCACACAATGTTCTAGTTATCATTATCATCATCATCAACATCATCATCATCGTCATTATTATTGTTTTTACATTCGAGCTATGTCACGCGTGACCCGGCAGTATCCACGAGACTGAAATAAATATTCGAATTCCTCATTGGAGCTTCCGAGATTTGAATGGAATCTTGAGGATTTTTCCGCAAGTTGGTGCGAAAAATGCACAATAACTGAACAATAACTCATCAAACGCATGAAATAGTTTTCAATTTTCAAACAGCGTTCATTTTATAACGAAACGAACGTTCATAGCAAAGAAGAGTACTCTCTCCTCCTTTAGATTATTCAAAGCCTGTTTGCTACTTGTTCTTCATATCCTTTTATTCCATAAATATCATAAAATAGATGATTCATTTATGTCGATAATAATAACCACTATTCAATGATTGTGGGATTTTAATAATGTCCCTCTGTGAAAAAAACATCATTGAATTTTGATCGTCCGAAATTCGATAACGTATCAAATACGCATTCTTTGGTGCACCAGCCCAAAATATCGTGAATACTCCAAACGTCAAGCCAATTAAAAGGTCTTTGAAGTAATAAACAATGCTTGAATCGCTGCAACACGTCCCTGCAAAAGACCCCTCGTGGTTGCCGATCTTTACTGTTAAAGAAACTTTCTGAGATGGTTGGTATCACAATGAACAAAAACGCGCATACCTCTCCCCAAAAACAAATGTAAATATTTAAGAAACAACGGTCTTTGAAACCAAACGTTTTTCCAATGCCAATAAGCTTGAAAAAAACCTTCAGTTTTCAATGGTTGCTGGTGTTATATCCTACAACAGCGTCAGATTGGTAAATTAAACTCTTGACAAAAAATAGATATGTGACAGTTTGCAGAGGTCCTGAAAAGTATTGTTTGTTACTTCAAGGACCTTTGAATTGGCTAGACGTTTGGAGAATTCACGATATTTTGGCTACCGAATTTTGGACGATCAAAATTCAATGATGTTTTTTAGCAGAGGGACATTATTAAAATCCCACAATCATTGATTAGTGGTTATTATTATCGACATACACGAATCATCAATTTTATGATATTTGTGGAGAACAAGTAGCAAACAGGCTTTGAATAATCTAAAGGGAGAGAGAGATGTAAAATTGTCAAGTAAGAGGAGTACTTGTGGAAAACTTGTGGCTTTGTTGACCTGTAGACATGCGAATGTATGGACTTGTGGACATGTGGACGTGTAGACCTATGGACGTGTGGACCTATGGATGTGTGGACAATACACGTTGTAGACCTGTGGACATTTAGACAGTAGACCAAATGCTGCTTTTTAGTAAAGATTAACTGCTGCATTTACCCAAAGCTAAAAATAATGCTAATCTTTACCGTTACCTTATTGTTGAAAATAGGTAGCAAATGCTTAAGACTTAAAGGGACACTTCGTGTTGGATGTCAAAATTAGGCGTGCATCTAATTAGGGTCAAACCTGGACATAAATGGGGCCTATAAACCTGAGGAGATTTGGATGTGTGGCCATGTGGACATGTGGACGTGTGGAATTGTGAGCCTGTGGACGTGTGGGCTTGTGGACCCGAGGAGATTTGGATTTGTGGGCCTGTAGATGTGCACAACTGACCTGTGGACCTGTGGACAGTGGACCTGTAGGCCTGACAAGGTTCGTATGTGTGGACCTGTGGATATGTAGACATGTGGATGCGTGGACGTGTAGCCGGGCATGTGGGCCTTTGGAGTTGTGCAGGTATACTGAGAGGTGGACATGTTGTAGTGTGGGACCTGTGGACATTTGAAGTTAGTGGATGGTAGTGGATGGTTGAGATGAAAACATCATGGATGAATATTAATTCCTCGATTTTGGGTCTACGGAAAACATGATATGTAGGTTGCTTTATCCGAATGTGTAACAATGATGTTGTTAATTATGCAAGTGCACAGAATAATTGGATGACGTAAACTGTGATCTTTTACCTACAGAAGCAACCATGAATTGACAGCTTTTCTCTTTGTTGTCAATGAGCACTAAATCTGGTCTCCTAGAGTCAATTTCATGGTCTGTTTGCACACTGAAGTCCAGCAAAAGAGTTAGTAATCGATGTTCTCTAGTACACTTTCTGTGCTCTTTTTGTACTAATTTCGGGCATGTACTAATTTCGGGCATGAACTTATCAAATGTGAATGAATGTCTCGTATTCTACACTTGGGATCAACATGGGATTTATTAACAGTTACTTTACAATTTGTACGTATTGCTTGATCTTGTACATGAAGCAAATTTAACCATGAGAGCCTCTGTTTCTCTCTTAAGCTTCCCTTCTTCCAGCCAGGTCAATGTTTCCTTGTTTCTCATCTTCATCCCTCTTCAGCCTGTCTAGCAAATGCCTGTACAAAGGCTTTTCTTTCCATTCTTGAATATTTAGTTTAAAGGCGTCAGCTGTTTCTTGATTTCCAACGCCTTCCCTCCTGACAAACGTTTTCCCTCAGTGGACTGGACATAACTTTCAAGCGATAATCTTGCTTAATTGACACAGTCCTTCAAAATGAGGCCCCTTCCTACGAAAGGGAAATGAGCGACGGCGACAGGAAGTGATTTTGCAAAGGAAGTGACGTCACACATTACAGACGTCAAGTCTTAACGTCTGTAATGTGTGACGTCACTGCCAAATAGCTAGCTCTGAGGTCTTGACGGTCAAGACCTCAGAGCTGGCTATTTGGCATCCGTGGTGAAAAACAAAAACGCGAGAAGGTAAGTTCATTTTGGCTACAATAACTCTATTTTATTGGTCGATTTTTATTGTTTTCCTGCTAATGCTGGACAATCAACTTTTTATTTCCTATTATTTATGAAAGAAACTCTTCTTTGTCTCGGTTCTACCGGCTGATGAACAACAGCTCTGCAGCCACTGAGACTCAGTCTTGCCAATAAATCTAGGTAGAGTAAGTCTCTTTTGAAAAATATTTGTTTTACT
>NC_090894.1:7152665-7177665 GCF_036669925.1 Montipora capricornis
TTATACATGTCTCTCCAAAGCCTCTCAATTCGTTGGTTGTGCACACTCTGCCCTGCTATCATGCTTCCTCTGTTGGGACCTCGCTCAGGGTGGGAAAGCATGAACAGTGAGACGGCAACATTTTCCCCACCCTTGTCACTTCGAACCCTTGAGGGCAGGCCATACTTTGAAATAGCCTCTTGGAACAGATTTAGCACTGTCTCAGATTTATTGTCATTAGAACATTTCAAGTAGACAATAGCCCGAGAAAAACCATCTATCCCTCCATGAACCAACAGCTTCCACCTAATTTAAAATATAAGAGGCAACTTCCCTGTTACATAGAAAATAAACACCTTGGTTAAACAAAAGCTAAGGGAGGCAGCGTGACCAGGGTGTGACAGGCAGATTTTACCAAAATGATTAAAATAACCTGCACTTGTTTTTGAAACATGAAGATTAACAGTCTTTGAATTATTATTAGTACACTACCGGTGTTATTCCCCCAGATATTGAAAATGTCATGGTAACACTCATGTTATGACTAGGTAATAACATCTTTTTCTGCATTAGTTGTCCTAGTAATTTGTCAAAGCAATTATTGCTCTTTTCTAAATTGTACCGCTTTAAATGTATTAACCACAGAATACGTACTTCTACAAGAATGGGGGGTTTATACTTTATAAAGTTGTCTGGTAAGCTTTGAATGGAGAATCAGGAGTAGCAAAGTATTTTGCAGTTGTTAAACTTTACTAACCTGATTAGCTTGTGGTTTCCATCTATATGCCACATTGCATTAGGGCTTACCACATTGTACTCTCGTCTTTCTGTTACATTCAGCCACCTCATCACAGTTCCCTCGGGGTCAACTCTTCTCATGCTTTCTCTTACTCGTGTCTGCTGAATGAATAATCCCCTTGATCTAAGGTGACCCAACACCATACGGTAACCAGAGTTGGGATGCTGCTGTTTAATATCAAGGATGACATTGTCCAGTGCGTTGTTGTCAATGTTAGAAAAAGAATGAGAAATTGACATGTCAAAATCCTTCAGTCGTCTGTGAATGGTTGCCACTGACACATCAAACATGCGCGCCATGTCCACTGCTTTAAACCCATAATCACTCAAGTACGATAACTGGCTTTCGGTAATGATAAGCTTTGGCCTACCAGGCGAGGCTCTTTGCTCAGCTTGTGCATAGAAACGAGTGCTTTGTAGGGAATCTCGCTTTTCTGTTAGGAAATCGATGACATTCCTCAGCTTTGTTGTCGTAGATTCATTTATCACATGTACAGACGCAAGACGCACGCTATGGTGATATAACAGGTTAGCACGAGTGTACAAATCGTCAAAACCGTGCTCTAAACTCTCTTCATCGGTTTCATGGGAGGACAGGACTTCCAAAAGCGATCTAACCCTAGAAAGGAAAATTTCTTTCCCAGATGAATCAGTGCTCGCCGAAGTGTTTGCCGTGTTCGCCATCTTTTCCCGTTATCGAAATCTCTCCCGCCAATTTGCTCGCTAGGAAAGCCCTGCTGTTCGGGTCCAGTCTTAATTGACTTCACACAAAGAAAAACTTAAAGTCGAATAAAACGAATGTTGAACTTCAAAAACGAATGTTGATCTGAAAAACGAATGTCCAGATTTGAATAACACGAATGTTGAACTTAAAAAACGGATGACAAAGTCAACACAAGTTCACGACCGTAATGCCTAAATAAAACGAACTTTAAAGCTGAAAAACGAATGTCGAGGTTGAATAAAACGAACGTTAAAGTTGAAAAACGAATGTCGAAGTTGAGTAAAACAAACCTTAAAGTTGAAAAACGAATGTCGTGACTGAATAAAACGAACGTTAAAGTTGAAAACGAATATCGAGGTGGAATAAAACGAACGTTAAAGTTAAAAAACGAAGGCCGTTTGTAAAAACGAGTGATAAATTGAATTATGATAAGAAAAACGCGCCATACGCTTATAATTTGCGCTCAGTTTCTATTATATTAGCATAGTCAAGATATGCATCAGCGATTTTATTTGGGGCGGGTCCAGGGATATGCCCTTTTGTTCTTCAAAAATGCATGCGCATATTTTGGCAGTCATTTCTGGTCTCGGGCTTGGTACCTTCACTTGGGCAAGATTGGAGCATTGCAATTGAAAAGGTACTAGCATTATTTCTTTGCTTTATTTTGCAAGTTGTGCGAGTTGTTTTTGTTTCTGGAAGACGCCACTTGATCATTCGTGACTGAAGCCGTGTGAATTCATACGTGACTCCCATAGGCGTTGTTCCGTTAGGGCGGCCATTTATTCAGTTTTGCTTTCTGCTAGCAGCCTCTGACCTTGATTATTTTTACGTTCCAAGATGCCTCGTAAAGAGTGGTACGAAGACATCGAGCAGATTAAACGCAAATGCAAAGGTGGAGAGCTGTTCGAGGATCCTGAATTTCCTGCGATTGACAGCAAAGTTTTTAAGAAGCGAGTGCTACCTGGAGGACAGTCCTTTGAATGGCTTCGCCCGCAAGTAAGTGAATCGTAACTAAAGTTTGTTCCTCTGCTCTCTTGACGAACAGTTAATTTCGATGGTTTGGTATTTTTGTGGAAACGTGCTTTATTTGCGATCATCACCGACAAACTACAGTGTTAATTATACGTGCAGCGAAAAAGACCCAATATTTTGGTTCGTTGTGCGGCGTGTTAGATTTATATAAAAGAGATGAACACCATCGCTTCGTTATTTCCGTGACTGTAAATAGATGTAAATTTTTTTATGCCTACAGGAGATTCTCTGTAGTTCTATCTACACCACAGTTCAAGCTCCCGGCATTATGCTTAAGCTTAAATTTATCCTGTCGGCTTCCATTTATTGTTAATGTTAGCGAAAAAATATTTTTCTGCTGGCAAATTTCCGGTCTTACTCAGCTCTTTAATTTTACGTTGTTTGAAATTGTCAAGCCTGTCGTTATAACCCTGTAAAAACTCTACGCGACTAATTAATTCAAGATTTGTTTTCGAGTTGTTTAAATTTAAACATGGGCTCTTTTAAGACCCTTTCAAAAAGTAATCCCAACAGCGCGCTTTAAATATTCTGTATATTCTGGTATATTGTGACCTTGAAAATTCGAACACTCTGGAACTTAAACAATCAAGGTTTAATACGCGTCAATATTTAAACGTCTGACCGTTTTTTTTTTATTCACGGCATTGCTTTAAAACTAGTGTTGTTGATGTTAAAAGTTGCAGAATTGTTTACAGCTTGGCATTGCTGTACATCTGGGCGTATTTTTTCTGCACAAAGGCTCCTGAAATATGTTACTCATCTGTCTGTTTTATACATAATTATACGTGTTGTTTTGAAAGTCTTTTTTTCATGCTGTTGTAGTTAGAAGTGGTGACAGTATGGACTTGGCAATTGCCAGAATAATGATAAAGATGTCGGATGATTTGGCTAAAGTGGGAAACATTTTAAATAAATTAACATAAATGCTTCTAGACTGTTGATAGCAGTCACGCAATTTGAATAAATTAACTTTGTCTGCTGCATAGATTATGCTAGAGAGGCTTTACACTGAGACTGAGAACCATTTGAGTGTGTTCTGATCATGACATATAAACCATGAGCGGTGCAAAAATCTCTTATTTTGCTGTCAAAATCCCAGGAATGTATGCTGCCTGTAGAGTAATTGTAGATTACCCAGTGTTGCTGTTGTGTAGTGACATTCTTTGAAGAATGAGGCAATAGCCCACTTTTGATAAATTAAAATTCTAACCCCAACCCTAAGCTTATTTATTATAGTTTACATATAGGTTTCCTGCATTTTTATTTGTTCATATTGTAAATGTTTTTTCTGAATTTCATGATACTGCCCCCTTTGAATGGTTATGTACTACATGTACTATGACAGTCTTTGAAAACATTCTTATTTCATCAGTATTAATTTTATAATGTATATTTTTTGTAATTTAATTACAGTATTTTTCTTTCACACTTAAATATTACTGGACCCTACTAAATTTTCTAAAGCAATCAAATACCCAGCCATTTGTTTGCATACAAATGAAATGTATTGTTACAAGAATAGCCCACTTACAATATATTAAAATTCAGTCCCAAACAAAAGGCATCATCTTGAGGCTCTGGGGAATAAACTCGTTCAAATCCTTGTATTTAATCCTCAGAGCCTCGATGTCTTTTGTTTAGAGAGTGGTTGAAGGTTACTCGCATTTCTGCCATATTTTTGTAGTTTTTGCCAAGAAGCTCAAACTTGCTTACTGAGCATGATAAGTGCTACCCATGAAGGTGCATATTTTTAACAGTTAAGGATGGTGCCTACTATTGCTATTTTGCATTCATTCTGCGCATCTCGAGATACTTGGATATCCTATGGGTAGTGCTTATTAACACAAGGATATATGGAGAAAGTAGAACTTAGCAAGTGCCCTTGGTATCCAAAAAGAAAATTGGGCGTAACCACGCATTTTTCAGAGATAACTAAGCTTGAATTTGGAAAAGAATGCCTATACGTTGCTTTGTATTTAAAAGCTTTTTACAATTATTGTTAATTAATTATCTTCGAAAAATGTGTGGTTACCGCTAATTTTCTTTTGGGATTTCAATAATTAACAATTATTCGCCGAAGGCGAAGTGATTATTTCGTCTCGGTGAATATTCACCGATAATCACTGAGCCTGAGGCGAATAATTGTTTTAGTATAAATACACAGGTGATTATTTCAAAAAAGAGAAAAAAAATACATTTCAACGTGAAATCATCTTCACTTACAGTGGCAAAACGACTACTGGCAGCCATTTTGTCCGTCGAGGTGATTATCGGCTGATAATCTGAGATAGCGAGCCAATGAGAGCACGCAATTTTGTATAATCACCTGTGTATTTATACTAACACTTGTTAAGATCTGCTTTTTCCGCATATGCAGTAAACTGCGCAAAAATACCTACAGTACTAGACATATTTAGTTGGAACACTTAGCGAATGGTCCAGAATCATCGTGTTACAAGATCGTAGCTTATACCACATCCCCCTTCCCCCTTCCCCCAATTCAATGTTGTGTGAGAATTTTTCGGGCGACTACTATTGGAAATCAACATTGTAGGAAGGGGGAAACTGGGATGGGTGTTCCAACAAATGTGACGAATATTGTAGTTTGAATTAGTAACCACCATCCTTAGTGTGTTCTGCAGGCTGTTACCATGGTAATACATCTAGATTAAAACAAGGCCTAACAGATGCTTAATCCTCATATTTGCAAAATTCATTCATTGTTTTTTTTTTGCAGCATTTACTGACTTAAAATAATAGTTATAAAGTGTATTTAACAGCTGTTTTCATACATGTAGAATTTCAACAGACGGATTATCCATAATTCGTTGAAAGACTTTTTGTAATTTTCTGAAATTTTTGTCTGTTAACCCATGGATTGACTCTTGGGGGTTTCCCATTGACAAGTAAAATTGTCTGGCATTTACATAGTAAAATACTATAACTACAGCTGGTTTAGGGGTGAAAGCGTTAATGTGAGTGAGTGTTAAACCCATTGGCTTCAGGGGGTTCCCCATTAACGAGTAAAATTGTCTGGCGCTAGACAGAGTAAAATAGTATGGCTGGTTTAGGTCGGTTGATGGGATGGGTGAAAGGATTAAATGTTTGATATTTCCATTGATGACTAATTTTTAGTTGGAACTATTTTAATTTCAAATTTTTGCAAAATCTAATGACAGGTTTTTCCAAGAAATTTGGTAAAACAGCCAACAGCTGTTGGTCACAAAGTTTTGAGTGAATGTGTATGCCCAACATTTTGGTTTCACTTCTAAAGCTCCATGACATTTACGTAATGGAAGCAAATTTACGTCACATTTCCAAGACCATCACGAGTAGAAGAAAAGGTTTTTGCCATACTCTCAATATATTTTTTTGTTTTTTCAAAAGACTTGAAGGCCTTCAATAAATAACTGACCACAGAAAAACTGTGTTCAGCCACCTTAAACACTCAAATTGTCTCCTAAAAACGTACCTAGATTTACTTTGCAGCGACTGGATCCTGATTAAACAGAGATTAACTAGGTAAAACACCGTGTCGAAACACAACTTGTGGCCTTTTTATTTACATCCACACTATCAATCATGTAATGCATTGTCCTCTGGGTAACATAGGTCCACAATAAACTACGTAATTTTTTACTGATAAATTTGAAAGAGGACTTGAGACTAAATCTGGATGGATGACAATCAAATGTTCCTATGACAATAGTCCTCTTCATTTGGCAGTAATCAAATTCATCATGACAACATTTGATTGAAGTCCACGTAAATTTAGTTTCGAAAAATGAAAACAATCATTGAGGGGCGCGTGTGGCTGGTAACTGTTGTAAAGTTTCAATCTTACAGAACACATGCAACTTCTATTTTAAGTGGCTGAACACAAATCAAAGGTTGATTTAGAGGAAAAGGGTTGAGATAATCCGATGTTTCATAAAGCACATCTATTAGGAGTGTTAATTTTAAAAATGTCCCAAAGCTATATTTTTTCTCAACTTTTAGGAAATCTTAGATAAACAAGGAGTGAGTGAAAGGGCCCATTTGGTGGTTGGAGGGGCATCACGTCTTGACATCAACCAGGGTATGTTGGGTGATTGCTGGCTCCTTGCTGCCATTTCAAGCTTGTGCCAAGAGGACAAGTTAATGAACAGAGTTCTTGCCTTTGATGAAAGCATGGACTTTGGAGCCAGCAAGTATTGTGGTGCCTTTAAGTTCAATATCTGGCAATACGGACAATGGGTGGAGGTGATCATTGACGACCGTCTGCCAACATACAGGAACAAGCTTGTTTTCATGCACTCCAAAACGAAAAACGAGTTCTGGAGTGCTCTGTTGGAGAAGGCTTACGCAAAGTATGTATAACTTAATATTTATACAGTCAATTATCCTACTAAATCTCCATAACAACAAAAAATTCGGGATTTACTAAGGGGGACTGGGTAGAGGCCTAAGTTCAACTCTCATCAAGACGCCATTTTTACAGCCGGTTATGACCAAAACTAGCCCTTGATCATTTACTAACCGCTCCTTCGTTTTCACTGCGAACTTTTCAGTTGATCATTTATAGCGAACGTAGAAGCTGAGGACTTGTAAACTTTATTTAAACACTTGAATGAAACGCTCCTTGGAGTTAAATACTATTTGCCCGTGTAAGTGCTGGTCCTCTCGAGGGCATCTCTACGCTTCAACAAGACAACGGATTTTTATCCAACGCCACTATTGATCAACTCTCACTGCCTTACGGAACTCCTAAACTCTTCAGAAAGAAACTACCTGTACATCACTCTTAAACCGCTCGACTGATTTTCAATTTTCGAAATTACTATAAACAAGTCCCGCAAGCATATTTTCCCGCTAATTACACAATGGAATGAATGTGTGCCACCTTCACCCTCAACAGGATCCAAACATCCTTTACGCCATTGGCCAATTAGTATCCTCCAATCAGCTTCTTTATATAACAACCAATCAGAAGCCTTACGCTGACACAAATACGGTATATAAAGAGACTTGATTTTTAGTCACC
The DNA here is from genome assembly GCF_036669925.1 of Montipora capricornis. NCBI lineage: Eukaryota > Metazoa > Cnidaria > Anthozoa > Scleractinia > Acroporidae > Montipora > Montipora capricornis. The sequence goes on from NC_090894.1 coordinate 7,160,222, forward strand.
GCACTAGCTCTCCTTTTGAGCTCTTGTGAAAAAGCTACTCGCAACTGACGAAGGATCCAAAACCGGTATTGCTCATAAAACTTGACAAACAGCAGGAAAAGAATTTAGCTGCAGACAACCAGGCCATCAAAGCCCAGCAGCAGCTACTACAGAACCTGTACTCGAAACAGCACAGTTTCCAGGCTTCCAGAAACCAGGCTGCCAACAAAGCCAGACCAAGTCCTACGCCTTGAACTGAGAAAACACACAATACCTTAACAAACTTGTAACTTCGCTTCCATGCAGGCTCAATTATATGAGCTACAGAAAATGTTTTGTAAACTAAGCAAATCAGTGAATGTTAATAAAAACAGAGTTGAATCTTATAGGTATTCAAAGGACCTCGCCTTTCATCTCTTGGAATTCTGGATTCACAAACCCACTTTAAGCCCACTTAAACTTCTCAGGATACACACTTCTCATCCTGCCACCCTTTCAATATGAAAAAGGGTTTTATCAAAGGAGAAGCATTACGTCTTTTAAGAACCAACTCAGTTAAGGAGAATTTTCACAAACACAAACAAGACTTTGAACAAAGACTCTGTAACAGAGACTACCCCACAATGCTCGTTCATGAAATCCTGACTGAAGTTCAGTTCTCCGACAGAACAGAGGCTCTTCATAACTAAACAAAGAAGGCGAAATAAATTTTACCGTTTGTTATGACTTATAACCCGGCTACACCAAATCTTAAAAAGATTCTCATGTCAACACTGGCACATCATCCAACGTACAGCAACCTTAGACTTGCACATACCTTACCACTCAAAGATAAGTGAACCATCAAACGCGTTGACAACATGTTGGGAACTAAGAGCCAACGCATTTGGAAAAGAAAAAAAACAAACGCGTTTGCGAACTAGTTTTTTTTCAACGCGTTTGTCCATTGTTATTCAATTTTGGCACCTTTCCATTGTGTTGTTGGTATGTAAATTAAGGCAAGAAAGCGACTACAATTTTAGCGATGGAAAGTGAACAAAGCGTGATCAACTGACTATCAATCAATGCAAAGTTGGAAAAGAAATCTTCAGAAACGAGAAAAGATGCGCTTATTTAATCGGCTAGAAGAAATCTGCGTTATTGATTTAATTGTTTTTCCGAATTTCTTGTATCAGATAACACGATGAGAAAACATTATATTAAGCGAAATTGCATCACGATCTTGACAATGAGACTGTGTTTTATACATGTACTTGTATTATGCAGTGCGAAGTTGAAAAAAAAAAAACATGTTTTTTTATTTGGCTAGTGACCCTTTACTTGAGTTCTTTTCCCCATGTTAAATTTCACTTAATTCTGTCTTTGTTTTAGTTTTAAGTGGAAAGTTCAAGCAGGAATTAACCACTATTTAAGTCTAAGAATTCTGAGACGATTGATCCGTAATGAGCCGCCATTTTACAGTCGAGCTATGTCACACGTGACAGTATCCACAAGACTGAAATGAACATCTCAATGCAAGCAAATGTTGGCACAAAAAAGCACAATAACTAAACAATAATACATCAAATGCTTGAAATAGTTTTGACTTTTCATACACTTTTTATTTTATAATAAAACAAATGTTCATAGCTAACTATTTGCGATATACATGTATAAAGTGAATATCCATAGGAAATTTAGAATCTTGATTGCAAAGTTCAAAACTGGCACGGAGATTTGAATACTCAGTTCAAATTTCAAAACTACTGGTCACGTGTGACATAGCTTAACTGCAATTTTGCTGTTGCCACCTGCATCCATGCAGCCTCACCCAAAGTGCTTTGCTGTCATTTTAAAAATCCTTGAAACATTCAACTTACTGAAATCCAGAGCCGCTTACCGGTAATTATGTCCTGGGTGACCATGAAATCAAAGAAAGTGGCCCTGCTGTTCACCAAACACTGGAGTGAAGTTTTAGCCCTGGGTAATGTGACTGGGACTTAATTAATTGAAGTACAACTTTCATGTAATTCTTACTAATGTAATTACTTTTGCAGGCTTGTGGGCTCTTATGAAGCTCTAAAAGGGGGTCAGACAATTGAAGCCATGGAAGATTTTACTGGTGGCCTGGGAGAAGACTTTGATATGAAGAAGATACGGGAAGGGATGAGAGATCCTCAAAAGAGAGAGGAATTTGAGAAGCAGAAAAATGAGCTGTTTAAGATAATACAGAAAGGCTTACAACGCGATGATCTTATGGGTTGCTCAATCACGGTAGGTGTGAGCTTACTTTTTCTTACTGACTAATAGCTTCTTGTGAAGAACTTTAACGTATGAAATTGAATATCATTGCCTAAAAGATGTCCAAATTTAAATGCATTTTTAATTGATAAGCAATAACAGACATAGTGCATGTAAAATTGTCAAAATTTCTCCAACAGGCTGCACCTAATCAGATAGAAGCCAAAGGTGAAATGGGATTGGTGAAAGGCCATGCTTACTCAGTGACAGGAGCTTCCAAAGTAAGGCAACAAATAACTGTGACATGTCACACAATATAACATGGAATCTAGGCCCTCATCATTAATCACCCCAAGAAGTTCATAATTTGCAACTTGTTCATTTTCTGTTTTATCTGAACTTATTGCTTGTTTTGCTATTGAAAGATTGATCATGTCATCTCTGCGACGACGACAACAACAACAACAACAGTTGCGAATACAATACAACAATACTTAATTAATTTAATCCCATTCATTTCCTCATAGGTACATGTGTATGGGAAAGAGGTGGAACTGGTCCGTATAAGGAATCCTTGGGGAAATGAAAGAGAATGGGAAGGAGCATGGGGCGACAAGTAAGTTGTTGTTCCAAATGGTCTGGATAGCACAAGTGTTAACATGTTCCGAAAATTCAAAAGTGTGGTTGTATTTTTTAAAATATAAGTTGTTGTTACTTTTAAAATCTAAACCAAGGTGGAAGTGAGCTCATTGCCAAAAGTTGAGCTGTGAAACAGGTGTCTAAAAGACCTTGAATCAGGACAGAACTTTGGCAGCTGTAGGTATCATGGCAATCACTGCAGACTGTGATGCTCAACACATCATTCAGTGAAATACTTAACCAGGCCCCAGTTGTCCAAAAGGTGGATATAACACCATCCAGCTGATAAATCACTATCCATTGGATAGCACAATTGATTTCGCTATTACAGTACTTATCCACTGGATAGTGATTTATCCGGCGGATAGCGCTATCCAACGTTTGAACAACTGGGGCAAGATTGATACAGAAACCTAGCCTTGGACTTTACTTTTACCTTAAAAGTGGGAGCAGGAATAGGGACTAAAATCACATCTAAACAGGCTTTCTCATAGGGTGCAATTAAAAAAAAAAAGAAATGGTACGGGCAGATTATGCGATGAGGAAAGACTATTGTGCAAAAACCTATGCAAATTGTGTGATTTTTTCCTGAGCTATTTTAAGCTTGTTTTACTAAGTTTCAGAGTAAGGAAACCACTTTTGTGTTGCTCTTAAGACGATTAACTTAAAGATTAGGGAACAATAATTGACCATTCATGCTTTAACTTGGATTAAAAAAGACAGATAAGGTAAGTTTCCATGACTCTGGCTTAACTACATTTTAAACTGGAAAGGAAGCACAGTTAAACTACATACAGCACATACAAAGACAGCTGGTAGTTTCTTGCACATTCTTAGTTGCTTGAATTAAACTTTATGTGCAGTAAATTGCTATTCACATCACAAATTTGGCGGACAATGCGATCATGTCTTCTGATTAGAAGAAAGAGTGGGTGTTTTCACTTCGATTACGCTGCTGACAAAGTATTCATCACACCTGATACCAAGGCCGAAGCTTTCATTTACTATTTTGCCTCAGTCTTAAACAGGTACAGTCCTTCCTACAGACACCACATCATACTCGCTCAATAATATCAGTGAAATCATCCTGAATCAAGAAGATGTTCGTAATGCTCTACTGAAGCTAGATCCAAGTAAGACTCCTGGACCTGATCTCATTCACCCAAAGATTTTAAGAGTGTGCCTCTGAGCTAGCACCATCTCTATGTGCTCTGTTTAATTTATCACTACGGGTGGGTAAGCTGCCCCTGGAATGGAAAAGGTCGAATGTTGTTCCGGTCTTCTAAAAGGGAGATAAATCAGTGATATCTAACTACAGACCTATATCTGTTCACTCAATTGTCGGCAAACTGTGTGAACGTTGTGTACTTGATAAGCTCACGCCCAATCTTCTTGATCTCCTGTCACCAAAACAGCATGGCTTTGTTCCGAAGAAATCCTGTGTTACACAATTACTTACAGTCCTTCATGATCTGGGTAAAACTCTTGACACTGGACAAGAGTCGGATGTCCGTTCTCGACTTCAGTAATGCATTTGATTCTGTGCCACACAACCTACTCCTGTACAAGTTATCATTATATGGCATTGATGGTCCACTGTACAGCTGGTTCTCTGATTACCTTCATTCTAGATATCAGAAGGTTCCTTCTCCAATTGGGTCATTGTGTCATCTGGTGTCCTTCAGGGGAGTCTAATGGGTCCATTCTTGTTTGTGATCTTCATTAACGACCTACCAAAGACTGTCAGTGATGAAACAGGAATTGCTCTGTTTGCTGATGACGCTAAATGTTACAGATCAATAATGACTCTAGTGATTGCACTAATTTTCAACATGACATTAACAAGCTTTGTCTGGTCCCTTAGATGGGGTTTAGCTTACAATCTAGATAAATGTGTAGTTATTGGCACGAATTTCAAGATATCTGCTTCTTCTTTAAGTTTATGCATAAGTACTGCAATATTAATATTAATGAATGTACCAATATGTGACCCTCTTTGGGAAAACCAGGCTTAATGAAAATTGCGTTGAGCCGTTTTTCAGCTCAACGCATTTGGAAACGTTGAAATGCATTCAAAAACAATCTCGATGCATTCAAAAACGGATGCAATGTTCACCAACGGAAATAGAAAACGTTCCATACCATTGAAAAATCATTTCAAACATTCAGAAAACGTTTACAAACGTTGATAAGCATCATTATTTTTTCGCTGCATTAGGATAAATCCAGTGTCAATGATGACTGATTCGGCCATGTCCTTCTACAACTTAGTAGAATTACATGTAATAGATCACTTTTCAAAAAATTAAAAATACCGACGAAAATGAAGGGTTTGTGTTCGACGTTCACCTCTGTGTACCAACAGAAAGACAAGGGTGGAAAACTCGATTTTGGATCGTTCCAGCACCAATTTTCACCAACAAATTCCCATTGTACAGGTTTCAAATCACGCACCAATCAAGCTGAAACTCACAAACAAATTCCCATCGTACAGGTTTCAAATCGCGCACCAAGCAAGCTGAAACCCAGAGGAAAGGAAGCATAGTTGGATTTTGGTGTGACGGCTTGCAGCCATCACGACGTTTCCTCCTCTGTGATTGGGTAATAAGAAATCATCATCCAATCAGAGAGGAGCACATGGCGTGACGGCTGCAAAGCATGTATCTAAAGCAATGTAAAGCCGGCAATGAAAATCCTGCTACGCATCCTTGGAGCTGCCAATGATGGAGTTTCGATATTATTTAAGGTCGAGCGCTTTGAGTTTTGGACAGATTTTACGCTGAAATAACTACACTAATAGGTAGAATGGACAATAAAGACTCCAAAAACAAAGACCAAAGATCGAAGACCCATCCGGCGCGAACGCCAAATTAAATGTGATTGAATGATGCTGAACTTTTTCAACTGAAACATTAAATTGCATAGTGAGTAGCGGTGAGTTATTGGTAAAATTACTCAAAATAACAGGGTGCGACATAAAGGCTGTCCAATAGCCTACGGCTAGTAGAACGGTGTTTAGTATCATGGGTTGCCGGAGGGTTATCAATTGAACACAAGTGTGGTGTTGTTGGTTGCTTTTTTTAATGCAAACTTTGGACATACAGTGTAACTGTTTAGTAGTTGGTTCGAGAGGAAAAGTGAAAGACTAACATTGAATGACTCTTTAAGTTTCTCCTCGATTTTAGGACATTTTCCTTTTCTGTATTGAAGCATTTTCGGTAAATATTTTTTCCCTTGCTATTCCCAGTAATGCGACAAATTTGTTTACTTTACGTGTAACACTGTGTTCGAATAAAGTATTACTACACGGTAGGCTTTTGGTTGTTTTTGGTTATTTTTGACTTGTGATCTTCAAAAAGTGAACAATTTTTTGACCACATGCAGCATGCCATGGATGTTTGCGTTTAAGTAATGTTTACAACATGAGTGGCAGTGTTTTACAGGCTTTTACAATCTCAACTTGAAGGCAAGAGATTGCAGCGGCCCATACAACATGCCGCAAATAATATTGTAAACTACTTGTGAAATGAGTACTTAGTTACAAAAGCATGCATGTAGCAAAGTGCTCTCAAGAGCTGTGGCAGTATATCATTGATGTAATAATATTTTTATTGTATTAATTCATTCATCAACCTAAGCTTTTCCCCGCTATCTTTTCAAACCCTCCCCATGCTTTCCGACAGTTGGAATTTATTGTGATTTACACACCTATACATGTGACCTGAATAGTGCATTTCTGTTGGCTCTCACCCTTATGGATTAGTAATGAATTTTACAAATTTTTGGGAGTGTTTTGTCAGGTTTCGAGGTGTAGCCAAGTGCTTTTGGACCCACACATACTGTGTGTTTTTTTATTTGCTTCAAAACCATCCCACAAAAACCTTGACCCTCTGGAGACCGAACAAAGGTTTCAATTTTGAGAAAACATTAGCATACAAGAAAAACAAGCTATGTCTTGTTAGTGTATGCTTTATATAAAGAATTCTAATGAGGAGTGTTTTATCAGTTTTGAAGCTCATGCACAGGACTTTTTATTGGTGAATTGTTCATGGGTTATGAATTCACACTAAAACTATTTTGGGTTATGCTCCTCAAAGACTTGGGCTAGTGACATGAAATTACACCTTTCCCTTGTCATTCTTGGGATCATTTGTCTGACCCTGAATAAACTAGACTGCTGTGACACAGCCCCTTTACATTTAGTCACTATTAACCTTCAGGTCTTTGACAAGCAGTTACATGTAAATTGCTAACATGTTCATCAGCAATAATATTGTTTTTTCTTCTCAAACACATTCCTTTAGGTCCAGAGAGTGGAGACAACTCTCTCAGCAGGAGAAGGAAGACTTGAATCTCAGTTTTGCAGATGATGGAGAGTTTTGGTAAGTTTTTCATATTCTTAGAAAACTCAACTGAAATAACAACAGGGTACAAAAGGCATTTTGTACTCATGAAACAGTCAATGTTGTTTCAGGGTTGACTATCATAGCTTTTTGCCATGTTCTTCCTTCTTCAGGATGTCCTTTGAAGATTTTTTTAAGTACTTTGATAAGTTGGAAATTTGTCACTTGGGACCTGACAGTGCCAGAACTGGAGGTGGCCAGGCTAATAACTGGGAAGGACGATCTGAGATAGGTGGATGGATAAGAGGTTCATCTGCTGGAGGATGCCGCAACTTTTTAAACAGCTTTGCCACAAATCCTCAGTTCAGGTATTTTGCACCACTCTAATCTAAATTACCTGCTTGTCTTTAATTTTTAACTAAAGACAGCATCCAAAAAGTGCGAGAGACCAAGGACCCCAGTTTATCTTGTGTGTTGCGTTTGCAGTTTCTTCAAAGCTCTTTCTTCAGCATCATAACTACTGTTTAATTATGTATGGCACCACAAACAAAGCTGCTATGAGAAGAAATCTATTCCTAGTTTAAGTTTGAAGTCAACTTCTGGCCTTGTATGACTTGTTTTACAGATAATGGGTAGATTGTCCTTGTCTTTTAAAAGAACAAAGAGAAATTTTTAATGCATTAGGCCCAGTTTTACTGCAATTTTCATACTTCTGCAGAATCTCATCTTCAAGTGCCAAAGAGCCAAACTGCGTTTTGGCTTCTATCAGTGAAACTAATTTTGACGCCAAGCCGAGAGTTGACCCGAAACCATGGATACCAAAATCAGCAATCTTTGGTTCCCACAGTTTATTTGTACATTTGAACTTGAGGCAAATGTAAAGTGATGGAATCTGTTTGAAGCTTTTTTACTGAAAAACCTCTAAAAATATGTCATAATGGTATTCAAGCTGAGAACTAAACAAAAACTCCTATTCACTTTCAGGGAGTGCAGTAGCCAGACTGAGTGTGGGCACTGTAAAATACCGTCTGCCCAAAAACCTGGGTTTTTTTCAATATCTTGGTCACTGACCAGACAGAGATTTCTGATAACAAGAGCACATAAACCAAAATACTTGAGACCTTGGTCAAGTTTGCCCCTTCTGTGAAGGAAAATAAGTAACGTATGTTGACCATGCTAGAAAGTATATCAAAAGCCCTTGCTTATCTAAACTTAGGACTGCTGCGGTGGAGTTGCTTTCCGGCAAAGATGTTATGGTTATTCTACCGGCTGGTTGTGGTAAAAGCTTGATATACATGATCTTCACCTTGGCGAAAGAATAAGTATTGTCACCAAAAATGTTCCTTGGGATTGTTTTGCCTTCAATTTAATACTGCCTTATGAGTCTAAAACATTACGGGCTCCTTTGGGGGACGATATCCACAATGGACACCAAATCTCAGCTTTGTGAACTAAGATGTTGTTGAAATATGCTGCGAGATTGTCTGGGCTCTTTAATAAAGAATCAGAGGCAAAGCATAAAGGGTCTGCGAGGTAGCTTCATACATTTGGGTTCTGCAAGACTTTAGTTTTCCAATTCTTTCGAGACATTCAGATCATTGATTTAGTTTTCTCGTCAAACGGTGGAACACTGGAACTTGGTTTAACGATCAGAACATTTACTTGAGTAGTTTAATTAGATGCAAAATTGACATTCTGCTTGAGAATTCTTGGCTTAAGGTGTGATGATTCCCTCATGTGCATCTTCGATCGGCGATTCATTCCTTATCTCCCTTGATAATGATTTAAGCAAGGTTTCAGTCGATAAAAGGATGTTTTTTTTAATACATGTAACCCCTAAATTGCAATACATGTATTTTCACATTACATGTACATGCACATAATCTACAGCAATCGTTCGCGGATTTACTTAAATATTCAGTTTTTTCCCCAAATATTAAAACTTTAGTCTGATTGGCTGTTCTTAATTGGATTCAAAGTGGGCAGCATTCGTTTTCAGGTAGGCGGTATTTCACAGTGCCCCTCTCCATTCTCTGTGCCAACAATACCACCAGCTACGCATACCAGGGGTAGAGTTGATCTTCTTGGCTATGTGTATATACATGTATGTTCAGAAATTTGATTGATGGAAGCCAAAACGCAGTTTCGCGCTTCTAAAGCGTCCGATTCTGCAGAATTACGAAAATTGCATCAATGGTATATGTAATTTTATTAAATTCTCGACCTCGGATAATGCTCTGATTGGTTCACTCAATCTCGATTATCAGCTCATATACCTTAGTTTGACCTTATATGGTAAATGATTGCGCTTAGCGTTGCTTAACTAAAAAAGTTTACGCCAGAAAGCGAAAATTCTTTCGGTATAAAGCAAAGGAAAAACGTTTTTGTGAAAAGTTTGGATCACTTTCGAAGCTTAGAGATACGTGAAAAGGTAAGAAATGTTTTTGTGATGAGCCTGCGTCTGTCTGACCACGAGGTATTACACAACATCGCATCTTCATCAACTTTTTTCAATTTCGCTAGGATTTTCTCTCTTTTTTCGCTTGTATTTCTTACTTCCAAACTTTTGGAGTTTAAGGAATTTAATAAAACAATTATTCCATTCGCGCTAGTTGGATATGAGAGTGGTTATAGCCAACTCGGCGCTACGCGCCTCGTTGGCTATTTACCATCTCATATCCAATGCGCGCTCATGGAATAATTGTTAAATATACATGCATACACGATAATAAACCAGTCTTTATCCCCCATGCAGGATTGATTTGGAAGATGCAGATGATGACGCAGATGACAAATGCTCCTTAACAGTGGCACTTATGCAGACAAATCGTCGCAAATTGAAAGCAGAGGAAGGAAAACCCATGTTAACTATTGGCTTCTCTATCTACAAAGTAATTTGAGTGATTTTTAGTTTTAAATTAAGTTGGTGCAAGGAATTTTTCGAAGAACTGTACCAGTAGAAACGTACTCCGTCGATTTGCATACTTGTACAAACTACCCAAGCAGCTTGCTTTTTCACTGCTCAGCTCTACACCTTCAAATTTGATTTACCCAGCAATAACAGCTTGAAATCTTAGTAGAAGTTCCATTTTCAAATTCTTTTTTACCTAATATATTAACTATCATTAATCTTGAAATGATTAGTCAGGTGCGTTTGATTCCTCGTTTGTTGTCATCAACGAGGCATTTGAAAGTAGCTGTATATTTTGGGGAGAATCATTTTGTACACTTTTCTAGTGTTTATTCAATAATGAAGGTATCACACTGTAGGTATTTTCACTGTTATATTGTTGCTAATTATTAATATTTTTGATAAAAACTTGAATGGACATTCTCTGGCCAAGAATGTTAAAAATTGCAAGCTGTTAGCCACTAGAACTGTGGTCTTCAACAGGCAAAAATATGAATGAAGTAAAAATTTGGAGAATATGTTGTGAGATAAAAATGTTAACAATAGATTGAAATCAGGGATAAAAAAGGTGATTAAGAATTTTTGTTAAAAAAGTATGCGGTATTGTCTTGGAAGTGAGCAAGAGTTATTGTCCACGTTAAGCGTGATAGAGGTGTGCCAAGATTCTAGAAATTTCCTAATGCGGAAATTTCCTTTGTCATTGATCGACGCATTGTTGAAGTCAATGACGTGGTTTTGAGACCAAGCATGATTGGCAATTCTGGAGCCTTCGGTCGCTGTCTTCACGTTCCTAATAATTTATGTTCTTTTTTCCTCGTGGCAAAGGATCTGCCTGTTTTGCCAATGTAATTCCAAGAGCAACTGCCATGGGAATTTTGTAGACAACATTAAGTTTTGAAGCTAAATGGGGGTCGTGCCTTAGGAATCGGAAATTCTTGTTGGAGTGTTTTAATGGCCGGTTAACAATGTTAATATCGTGTTTTTTTAAACAGACGTGTTTAGGGCTCGGTGACACCTTTGATGTAGGAAAGGGATGCAAAGGAGTTGTATGGCCTGAGCGGTTCCACTAATTTGAAAAACATACCAACTAAGTCTTCGGGCCAAGGAATCGTGGAAGACCCAGGCTCTTCTTGTTTTGATATTGCGAATAAACTTAGGATAGCCATTCGACTGTAAGGCTGAATAAACTTTGTCAAGTTCTCTATTTCTTCCTTCTGTGGTGTTAGGGAGGTTCAAAGCTCTGTTTAAAAGGGTTATCGTGGTGCTTTCCTTGTGTTTAATGTCGTGGTGGGAGTTAAAATCTAACTATCTGTCGGTGTGTGTGTTGGTTTCCTGTAAACATCGACATAGGTGGTGTCATTATGGCGAGATACTTCAGTGTAAAGAAATGAAATTTGGCTATTGTTCTCATAATGTGAGGATCCAATCTGTTGAGTATGTTATGGAAGGCTGGGATTTCATCTTTCTTTAAATGCAAAAGCCATCATCGACATAGCGTTTCCACTCTTTTGGGGCAACAGCTGAATTTTTACTTTATTCATCTTTTTTGCCTGTTGAAGACCACAATTCTAGTGGTCGAAAGCTTGAAATTTTTGGCCAGACAACGTCCATTCAAGTTTTTATCATGACTCATCCTGGATGCGTTCCTTCAATTTTTTCATTAATATTTTTCTTGAAAATGGTGATGGAATACGACCTGACACGATTAGAATGCATTCTCCTCTGACGCTTTTAGTCCAAGGGTCAATAATAATTTTTCATGGTCATTTAAATTTTAGTTATTGTGCAGTGTATGAAAACAGGCATAATATTTGTCTCTAGATCACTGATGAGGATTTGAAAGGAGGTAGGGCTGACAGAGACTTCTTTGCTTATCATGCCTCCACGGCTCGTTCGCCAGTTTTCATTAACAGTCGCGAAGTTACTGGCCGTTTCCTGCTGGACCCTGGCTCGTACTTGATTATTCCAACCACATTTGAACCTCATCACCAGGGAGACTTTCTTTTACGTATCTTCACAGAAAAACCTGTGACCACAGGGTAAGGAATTTGTAATATAATGAACCCTAGACTCCCGGGGGTGGCCAGAATGTAAATTCTCTTAACAATGCCAACATAATGTCAGCTGTCAGGTATACAAGTATTGAGGATGAAAAACATCATCAGCTAGGGGATATTACTTGATATAATGTGTACACACCAAATTCTCAAGACCAGCCAGCAAAGGAATCTGTACTATTCGTTTGGATGGTGAACTTTTAGATCTTGGGGGTGAAAGGGTTTTAAGAGATTTGGGAGCCTTGATTTTGTATTTAATTTGTTGTACATGTATCTGTATCTACCATGCAATGGTGGATCAGTTGATTGAGTGCCATGGATGTGGGAGGTTGTGAGTTCTACTCCGGCCGGACCAATGCTCAGGGTCTCTAAATAACTGAGGAGAAAGTGCTGCCTTTGTAATGACATTTTCAAATGGTTAGACTCTCTAGTCTTCTTGGATAAGGACGATAAACCGTAGGCTCTGTCTCACAACCTTCAATATTCATAATCCTGTGGGACGTAAAAGAACCCACACACTATTTTCAAAAAGTAGGACATGGAGTTCTCGGTTTTGTGGTCTGTCCTCTGTGGTGTATTGTGGTTGGGATGGTAAATACTCGGGGATACTAGCTACATCAAGGTTCTCTAAAAGCCAAGGGTAAATAAAGATATGATGATGATGCGAGTGTTTGCATCATCATCATATTGACTTATTGACTTAACTAACAAATAACAGAGAACAGAACTAATACTCAGTAATACTACTAGCATGACATTTGTGTAATAAATCTTGCTGAATGTCCTTGAAATGCAGAAATTCGGGTTGCTTTAGTGATTTAGTTTAGATGTTTTCAGAGTGATTTTGTTCATGAGTTGAATGGACTGGTTATATTACTGAGGAAAGGGTTTGGTTCTTTTAATGGCTACACAATGAACATAATATCTGGGTAGTGTCAATATTGTTAATGGCCTGTTCCAGGCTCTCAGTGGGTTGGGACAAGCGAAATAGTGGCGAGGGCAAGAAAAAGTTGAGTAACTACCCCAGTCTTCGCTCGACATTTCCTCGCCCTCGCCACAATTTCACATCTGGTACAGGCTATATTGTTAAAGGCATCTTGCAATCCATGGTAGTCATTCCTGGTTATGAGATCAGTTATGAGATCATTAATTTGTACAAAAAATTAGTTCAAGCTATTTTCATAACAGTTCTTGTGCTTTCATGATTGAAAAAAAAAATATATAGGAATTTTAATTTTCTGGTTTCTTCTTTATGCAGCAAAGTTGATGTCAAGACAAACATCTATTCCAGAGAGGAACGCCATTCTAAAGTAAGTTCTCATAAGAGTGCTAAGAAATATCATGACAGTGGAATAACCATGCAAAAAAACGAGACCTACCATGTATGACAGGCAAGATGTTGGGTCAAAATCCTCCATGCGTGTTCGGGTCCTCGCCGCAGACATTTTGTTGTGCTGTTGGGCAAGACACTTTACTCTCACAGTGCCTCTCTTCCTTACCGGCGAATCTAATGCTGGTGGGTAACCCTTCGATAGACTGGTATCCCATCCAAGTGTGTGCAGAAATACTCCATGATGTCAGGACGAGGACGGGAAAGAAAAATTTGAATTATCAAAATGTAAAACGCATATGCAGGGCGTGCAGATGCCTTTGCTTTTGTTCATTAATCCCTACATTGGCCCAAGGTCGTGGCAGTACGGCCCGAGCGCAGCTAGAGGTCCGTGCAAAAACGACTGAGGGCCTATTCTGAGTACGGCCTGTTGGTTTTCCCAGTGACACGGAAGACTCACATTTTAAACGCGAACTTACAGTATATTTAATAGATTTTTTCTTGATCACAACAAAAGCTTTCCCTCTAAAATCTCTAAAATGTGTACTGGAAATGCACAGGTCCTATATTTTGAAATGTGATCTTATTTTTGGTTTCTAGAGTGTTCTCGCAAATTCTCTGCATGCGAATAATAAAGCGAAGTCAAAATTCCTAAACACTGTTTCGAGCTATCAACATAGAGCAATCACTAGAAAATCAAGAAAATAGCTAATCAATGGCCCAATTTATACAAGAGACGGATAATCCGTCTGGACGAATTATCCGTCTGGTCGTTTAATCCGTCCAGTATAAATACGGGACGAACTGTAAAGCACAGTATTAGTTTGTCTTATAGTTCGTCCCGTTTATACTAGACGGATTATGCATCTTTGTTCTGTTGACTTAGACTGTTCACAGTCCCCTATTTTTCCGTTTGATCGTCGGGATCGAGCACAAACTTTCGCCATCTTTGTTTTTAAAAGCGAGCGCGAACTGGGGAGAGCGATATAACTACCGAGTGGGTGGGGAGAGGGGAGGGGGTTTTGCCACGAAAAATAGGGAGACTGTCCGATCTTTACTGCGACTAGTGTTCAGCGAGTCCCGTTGCACCAGCAACGGCAATACCTGATTGGTCCATAACACACATGGCTTATCTAGAGAAAGAATCTCAAGAGTCTCAAGTTTTCGAAAGGCTATAGTTTAGGCGACTTGGTGGATTAGTCCTAAAAGAAGAACAGAAGGAAGCGATTACGCTTTTACTGCAAGGCAAGGATGTATTGGCTGTCCTTTCTACAGGATTCGGAAGACCCTGATCTACCAAACCTTCGTAATTGTCAAGCAATTGGAAAATGAAAGCACTTCTGGAAGAGATCGGCCCTCGTGTTTGTTTATTGTACCGTTACGAAGTGTAGGAGAGGAACACATTAATTCCAATGATTTGGTTTGAGCGTTAAGGGTTTTGAGAAAAATGTAGATGTATTAAATGAGATGAAGAACAACAACTTTCAAGTCATTTACCCTTTCGCTGGGCAAGCTTTGTCGAGAGACTACGGTTGTTGCGGGTTGAATCCACGCCGCTCAAGAGACAACTGTCGCTGATAGTTGTCGACGAAAGTCACGCCGTTGAAACCTGGTTAGTGTAATTTTCGTTTTTAATACCACTGCATGTAGAATCCCCCTTTTCATGGACGAAAAGGTTGTGGAATAGTTGTGTCAAGTAACTGGATATCCACGCGTTTAGGGAAAAACCTTGACAGCTTTTCGCTCAACATTCGACCGCAAGACATACTGAGATTTCTCTTTTAGATGTAGTCAGGCGAGTTTGTTTACCATACAATTTGCTGAAATCTGAATTTTTTTAATCAGTATTTTTCGTATTTCAGTTCAAAATGTAAACGGACTTTGCCGCATCTTTCCGTAACTGAAAACCTTCCTTGACAGGAGATCCGCGACGTGTTTAATTGTAAAGTCAAAAATCTGGATCTACACATACAGTGGTATTAAAAACGAAAATTACACTAACCAAGTTTCAACGGTGTGACTTTCGTCGACAACTATCAGCGACAGTTGTCTCTTGAACGGTGTGGATTCAACCCGCAACAACCGTAGTCTCTCGACAAAGCTTGCCCAGCGGAAGGGTAAATGACTTGAAAGTTGTTGTTCTTCATCTCATTTAATACATCTACATTTTTCTCAAAACCCTTAACGCTCAAACCAAATCATTGGAATTAATGTGTTCCTCTCCTACACTTCGTAACGGTACAATAAACAAACACGAGGGCCGATCTCTTCCAGAAGTGCTTTCATTTTCCAATTGCTTGACAATTACGAAGGTTTGGTAGATCAGGGTCTTCCGAATCCTGTAGAAAGGACAGCCAATACATCCTTGCCTTGCAGTAAAAGCGTAATCGCTTCCTTCTGTTCTTCTTTTAGGACTAATCCACCAAGTCGCCTAAACTATAGCCTTTCGAAAACTTTATACTCTTGAGATTCTTTCTATATATAAGCCATGTTGTTTTAGAACCTGTCCTTTTATTGACAGAGGCAGTGTGTTATGGACAAATCAGGTATTTCCGGTGCTGGTGCAACGGGACTCGCAGTAAAGATCGGACAGTCTCCCTATTTTTCCTGCCAAAACCCCTCCACTCCCCCCACCCACTCGGTAGTTATATCGCTCTCCCCAGTTCGCGCTCGCTTTTAAAAACAAAGATGGCGAAAGTTTGTGACGACGATCAAACGGAAAAATAGGGGATTGTGAACAGTCTAGTTGTTAAATTAGATGACCCCATTATTTGGTTGAACTCCAACTGATGAACTTTATTGTTGGTGTTTAAGGAAAGCGGAAATCCGTAGTACCTGGAGAACCAACGAACTCCACCCACATGACGCCGAATCTTGGAATCGAGCCCGGGTCACATTGATGGGAGGCAAGTGCTCCCAACACTGTGCCAGCCTTGCTCTCCTTTACATAAAAATAATGGTCATTTTAAAGGTCATTTCAAAAATGCCTCAATACTTCGCTACAGTGATCAGAATTGGTAACTGGACTCCTAAGGGTGGATTTCAGAAAAATTTATTTTCCTTTGGGTGTTTTAAATTACTGCTTTTCCAATTTTCTCTCAAAAATGGGCGTGTTTGGTGTGCATGTTAGGGTCAGTTTGATGCAGAGTTACTAGTGTCATTGTAGTGTGATTTTAAACAATTATTAGATTCGGTTTTTGTGATATCCAGAATAATCAAAGTCGAGGTAGGAGTTATCAGCCGAAGTTGAAGGCTGAGGCTGATAACCCTTACCGAGACCTTGATTATTCTGGATATCACAAAAACCGAAGCTAATAATTATTGTTTTATTGTGCATTGAATGAAAAAAAATGGTCATGACAGTGAGTGGAACTTTTCATTTATTGCCAAACGAGTAAAAATATACAAATCAGTGGCACATAATTTGATTGACAAGAAATTTTAAGCATTTGACAATATGTGAAAAATTGAACGAAAGCTGGTTGAGATCGTAAATAGCAATAAGTAAGTCTCACTGAAGAAAACAAACCTGGAAGTCATGTTTTTGCTTCTTCACTGACAGCAAGCAACACAAAGCAAGCAAACTTGACATGATTACCCTTACAAATCGTGCATCGCGGTTATACATGTCATGATTACCCGTGACCTTGAGTGTCCTTGACATGATTATTGCATAATCTGCAGCTAGATGGCGTCACAGGCGCTGATTTTGAAAATTCACTGTACGCTTTCGGCCAATCAAAAAAGAGATAGTGACTTCAATGTATGATGATGATGATGATGATGAATAATGATAATTATTATTATTATTACTATTATTACTATTATTATCGGCGGTTGCTCGAAGCCTGGTTAGCGCTAACCGTCGATTAAGACGTATTAATCAGAACCCCTAGGCAACCAGCCTAGGGTTACAATGTGGCAATTACATGTAAGATGGGATAGTCACTCCAACCAATATTTCT
>NC_090894.1:7182665-7190165 GCF_036669925.1 Montipora capricornis
ACTGTGAAAAATTGTTCTGTATCGTGAAAGATTGTTGTGTACCGTGAAAAATTGTTTTGTATCACGAAAGATTGTTGTGTATCCAGCTCAATATTGAGTTGTGTTTTGCCCTTGTGGGCCACCGTACAAAAAGGCAGAGGGGTCAGAATTAAGTCAAAACACGAGAAGAACGCGAGACAAAAATGCGACAAACTTGAATCTGACGCGAGCAATATCGCGTCATTATCGCATAAATTATAAATTCATGTATCTGTCCGCTTATTGACAGTAAAAATTCGCCAATGAACGCGCGAGAATTTTGCAGTCATTGTAAAAAACACATATTTTAATCTTTTTTAACACTTTCGCGTTCCCAAGTACTTCAAGTTTTGCCTCTTTATCCTAATTCCACAAGCATTCATTCGAAACAACAAAATTTAGACGGTTTCAACGGGTTTTCGAAGCCATGACCTCTGCGATGAAGGTGCAATGCTGGTGCAATGCTGGTGCAATGCTCCACCAACTGAGCTATGAAGCCACTTAGTTGGGAGCAGGTCAATTTGTTGGGCTCATATATTCCTATGAAAGGACTGATGAGGACTGAATGAACTGACTTTTTCTGTAATCCGCACTTCAAAAGTGCATTTCTTTCATTCATCAGCACCTAATATCTGTTTTTCTGTTGTTTCCAATGATGGCCGATGAATCATTTCAGCTGAGTTATCTTGGGTCTTCGTTTCCCACACACCCATAGATGTTTTTTTTTTTTAAATCGTGTTTCTTTTGGATACATGCCTTAGACTGTATTTTATTTGTTTTCAGTGTTGAATGACAAGCCATTTAGTTTGGAAGCATGCAGGTGAGATGATAATAATTCTATAACAATTAACTACTATCTGTACAGCAAAGAAAAGAGCAACATCGAAATTATATGGGAACTCAAGGGAACAGCGATATATGGTGTTTTTTAATGGTTATGGCCTAGTATTAAATCTAAACTTCCGAAGAAGGAAGGCCAAAATGGCATCAAGACAATTGAATAGCATTCTAAAACGCATAGGTTTCAAAAGGTTTAATTCAGGGGTTTGAATTCATCATTTTGAAAGCTAAAAGTGCACCTAACATCAAAATGTTTGCCATAGCAAAAGTTAAATGTCAAACGTATATGTACCTTTGCTTCTTTAGATTTTACTTTTTAATATGCCTCATAAGGTGTGTAAGAGAAAGATGCTGGCAGTCGTTTGTCCCATGGCCGGGGCGGCAGTGAGAGGCATGGGCCTGTTTCTTCGATGACGTTATAAACTACTTTGTCAATGTAAATTAGTTCTTGACGTTATTGAAGCAATAGGATCCATACCTTTCACCAGCTCGGCCATGGGACAAAATGAATGTAAGCTTAGTTAATTAAGCAAAGGTAAATTATGTTAGACATGTAACTTTTGCAAAAGAAAATACTTTGAGGTGAGGTGCACTTAAGGTGGCTGAACACAGTTTTCGCGCGCGCGCAAGGATTGCAAAGAAATAAACATACAGCATTCATTTTATTTGCCCAATGCTTCCGCTATTTTTCCTCATAATTGGACAAAGTGTTTTGATGGTTTTAATCTTTTATGAGAAGTGTATGTTAGAAAAGGTAACAATGCAAAGAACTCTGCAATTCGCAGATTTTTCTTTGTTATTGAAAGAACCCAGTTAAATGCAGCGCATGCGTAGTAAGTTAAAAAATTGCGATTGACGGAATAGCTTTCTCGGAGATACGCCAATTTCTCGAGAACCACTCGTTAGAATTTAACGAAATTTGGCACGAAAATACTTTAGGAAGCAGGTAACTGGAGCGTTGAAAAAAATTTGAACTTTAACCGAGGAAATTGTAGATTTTCCAGTGAGCCTTCAACAAGGGATAGTTAAAGGTCTCTCTGTCAAGTTATTAAAATAGTGTTAACTTGTGAGCATCGTTACAAGCTTGTTGCATGCAGTTTATAAAGAAAATCTTACGACCAGATTTTCTGCAAATAAACAAATCCTATTTTAAAGGCCTGTTTATATTTATTCATGTTGCCTTGGCACTCGGCACCGGTGGCTCAGTTGGTTGAGCACCGGGCTGTCACGCGGGAGGTCGTGAGTTCAACTCCGGCCGGACCAGCACTCAGGGTCTTTAAATAACGGAGGAGAAAGTGCTGCCTTTGTAATTACATCTGCAAATGGTTAGACTCTCTAGTCTTCTCGGATAAGGACGATAAGCCGGAGGTCCCGTCTCACAACCCTTCAATGTTCATAATCCTGTGGGATGTAGAAGAACCCGCACGCTTGTCGCAAAGAGTAGGGCATGTAGTTCCCGGTGTTGTGGTCTGTCTTCTGTGGTGTATCATACAGAGGGCCATGTGTTAGAAAACTCTTTGCTGGGTTAATGATGTATTACCCTCTCAAAATAAAGAACATTGTATTGTATTGTATTGTCAGCTTAACTATCAAAAAACCGAAGTTTATGTTAAGTTGCTTGCTACCATTTTTGGTGACCAAAGGATCAAAGGTTTTAGAGAAAAAGGTAAATGAAACAAAGGTATCAAAAACTGCGTTCAGTCGCCTTAAGCCATAATTTAATTATGGCCTAAATTTAGACTTCAAAATGGTAAATTCAAAATTTGGTTAAAATAACCACATTGCTAGGTAACCTCAAAACACAATATAGCAGTGCATATTACGTAGAAGGGATAGACAGACAACTAAACAATCACTGCGAGACAATCCCAGGTTCTTCGTTCTATTACGAGGCTTCCGAATCCAAGTGACTAGGTTTTTATTGGTTGCGGGCTTCAAGATTCCTAGAGCTACAATCTTACACATTCCTACTAAAATAGTTATAACCACCTGTGTCCCCTGAGAATTTCAACTGTGAAAAAGCCAGGCTGCTATGCGGAAAATGAAGACCAAATATGAAGAAAGACCCTGCAATAATTCACCAAAAATGACCTTCAGTGAGGTCATGACTTCCACTGACTTCCTTCTTCCTTCTTCTTCCAATGATTTCCACTGAGATCCACTGCGAACAACAGGAATGGTGTCTTTTGCTAGTCATAATTCCATAATTCACTTTTTTCTGGGGTCTTCGTTTCCTGCAAAATGACCTGCATGTGCAAACCAAGACCTCGCGTTAATTCCCTAGAAAATACTCGCGAATTGTAAACGGCAGGGAAACAAGGGAAAGTGCATATTTTACCATCTACTGTTTTGATTTTTTCCTAGAAGGTTTTAGTTGTTTAGGTCTTAGTTTTCCACACACCATTGTAGTTTTGAAAAGTTTTTAAATCTTGATTTTTGAAACAAAAAAGGGTTTCAACTCTGACTTGCTAATAGTTGATTTTTTAATTTCTTTCCCAGGAGCATCATAGATCTCAAAGATGTATCTTTTATGCTGCTGTAGTTCTTTCCGCGGTTGAACTTAGCTCTTGTTTCAGGAAAATCCCAGGTGGTCTGGGATTTCACTTCTTCCCGACCGCGCGCCATTTTACCAACTTAAGGGAAACTAGAAATCGTAAACATTCCGATCCTTGCAGATGGCCCCAGAAATATTGGGATAAACGAAGTTATTTCACATTTAACAACACATCTAATTTCTTCCCGAATGGAGACGACATCGACAGTTATAAACCATTTTTATTATGGCAATTGATTCCTTGGATTCATTCCTTGGCCCCCTCTCGGCGAATAGCCACAGACATCAGTGTTTTTTTTGTGGGTGATCGAAGGCGTTGATCGAGGATCGAGCACACGTCTTTATGGGACAGCGGTCGAAGAGTGTAGCACGTCTTGAGAGCTACATGTTTTACCAATACATAAACAAACCTAAACATTCATTAAAGCTAACCTTAGGCCTAAAAACTCTTGTTTAGGTCTAATTAGGCCTAAGGTTAGCTCAATTAGCTTAAGGTTTCTGTATTGGTAAAACATGTAGCTTACAAGACGTGCTACACTCTTCGACCGCTGTCCCATAAACACGTGTGCACAATAGTCAATCAAAGTCTTCGATATAGCTTCAACCTTTTTGGGCCCTTAAAACTCACTGAACGCATGCAAATCATTCTGAATGTACAAAACAATTTAAAAGGGCAGTGTTACGCAATTTTAGTCAAACTTCAAAACACTAAAAGACGACTCTGCATCAATGAAGACCAAAAGATAGTGCTGTAGTTTTGTTACCAATAATCATTGAAGTGCACTGAGGCTATTCTTTGTTGTTTGCGACCAAGGGTGGAGAGGATGGAAATGGATTTAAAATTGACGATGTCTTTAGAAAGTCTCCAAAAATTAAATACGAATAGCTCTTTGTGGCATAAATACATTTTCATATCTTCTCAAAGGGTTGTCAGGAATGTTGTGCGTGTGAGCTTAAGTACTAATTTAGATTTTTACCCCGTTTTGACCTAAAAACAGCAAATTCATCATGACATTGCCCCTTTAATACGTACAATGTACCTGTATCGATTAAGCGGAAATCCTTGACAGCTCGTAGGACGACAACAGTGGAAAGCTTGGATACTCTGAATTCAAGGAAGTGTGGGCAATGGTAAAAGAGTTGCTGGTAAGTGAATTTGTGCCAAAAGATAGAAGATCACATGAGGGCGGGGTGGCACTCAAGGGATCTTTAAAGGCTCCAATTGCCGTGGTTTAGATCGTTACCAAAATATTATTGTATTGTTAAATGTCTCGTGTTGGGTAGTAATCTCTTGACGACCAAATTAGCCATTTCTGATACTGTTAACACTGAGGTGTGGTGACACAGGACCCAGTGGTTTTTTTCTCTATTTCACATTCCCTATAATACGCTTTGTTTGCCCCCCTCCCCCCCCAAATTGTGCATAAACCATTGTTTTCAAATGCTCTTGGGAATATGCAGTGTACCAAGGGCATTTGAAAACGATGGTTTATGCAACTTTTTTTTTGGGGGGGGGGGGGGGGCGGGGGAACAAGCTTTGTTATGGGGAATGCGAAAGAAGAGAATTGTCATTATTCGAGATCTGCTTGGGAAGTCTCGCTATTTCAAAGAAAGAACTTCCTCTTCAGTTTTGGGTTGAAACCATACACCCGCAGTACCGCGTATTAAATTTTGTGCATTGTTGTTGCGAAATGAAAAATTTCAAACCAACTTGGACCAATAATTTTAATTTGCTGTTAAGTCCACACTTTTCATTCCTCCAACAGAAAACCTTCTCGCTTTATGACAAGGATAACAGTGGAAATATGGATATTTTCGAGTTGCGGAGTGCGCTTCAGAAAGATGGTATGATGCTTAATAGTCATCCATAGAAATTTTAAGATTGGAGATGAAAGAAATGCCCTGGAAACTATCGACTAATTACGTGTCATTAATATGGAAATTGCTTACCAAGGATAATGTGGTCTCAACTGTACGACAATTGAGAGTTGCAGAGATTATTTCCTGAAGGGAAAAAGGGCTTCAAAAGAAAATTGAGACCTCTACAAAGGACCAGTTGATAATTGATAAGGGGGTGATTAAAGATGGTAAGGACAGGAGGACAAATCTAGCGGTGGCATGACATGGCATTGGTAAACTGGGAGGAGAAAGCATTGCATGTAATGGTCAGTTTTTGTGTGGGATTTCCCCACACTTTGTCAGCACCGGCGGTATGGCTGGCTTTATTTGCATACGAGAGCCAAGTGTTTGTCACGTGTTCTCTACTAAAGCCCGCCGCACACTTGAGGAAAGACCTGAGCAAACTGCCTCGCGAGGCGGTTTGCTCAGCCGTTTCCTCACTTGAGGATAAAATCACGTGAGGATAAAATCAAACATGTTTGATATTTTTGGCCTCGCGAGACAAATTCCTCAATGTGTGCGGCCATCGTGAGAATCGAGCTTAGCTTGGTTTAATCAAGCAGCCAATAAAAATACATGGCATACTCACGTGACTCCAGCGGTTCAGGATGGTGTCGGAGGAAGAAATTCCGACGTCACGGAAGTCACGTGAGAATGCCATGTATTTTTATTGGATGCTGCTTCATTGACCAAGCTCAACTCGATTCTCACGATGGCCGCACACAATGAGGAATTTGCCTCGCGAGGCGAAAAATATCAAACATGTTTGATTTTTTCCTCACGGCCTCGCGAGGCAGTTTGCTCAGCTCTTTCCTCACCGTGTGCGGCGGGCTTAAGAAGAGAGAGGACCCTGGGAATGAGAGTAAGTGTTTGTTTTTGGCCGCCATTACTCTTCTCGGCTGTTGTCATTTTTCGAATTTCGACTTGTTTTCTCGCTGCGATTAATTTGCAAGGTATGGAGAGGTCGTCTTTCTTTCTGACGTTTGTATTAAGCGAGTTGTTCCAACTATGTTACAAGGAGTCATGCCTTCAAACATTTATCGGACAGATATAACATCATGACAAAGTCCAGTGTAGATTTACGATCTGCAATTTGAGGTTCCCTCTTTTATTAAACTACGATTTGTTGACACGTTGCGTGACGGCGCCATTTTCTGTAGATTCGCAAGTTAGCCTTCAAACTTCCTGTCAAACATTTTCACATTTTCACAGAAAAGCTAATTAATTTGTAAAAGTATAGTTTACGTACAGTGTTGTAAGCTTAAAGCACGACTACTCTTAGCTGACAACAGCACTTGCCCTCAGATTTATCCAGCTTTATCGTAAACAAATTCTTCTCTGCTAGCTGCAATTGTTTCCAATATTTCTGTTGATGAATAAAAGTAGACGGCATTTATCTCTTTGTTGAACGCAAATATTTCATGAGTCTCTTAAGCAGTGTGTTCATGCCGGTAGCGCGTTGACTCTAACACATTTTGGCAGTTAATTGCAAAAGATTTGGTGGCTGAGGAACTCGTATGCTCAAATGCACCCAACTGTAATGCGTTACAAGCCCCTAACCTGCAACGTGTACTTCACTGACTCTTAACTCTGTCAATCACCACCCCCTCCTTCCCCCGTGATAACTTGGGGCCTTGTCCAGCTTTGTCTGCTGACAAATTGAACTTACCATTTGCTAAATTTTCCAGTTTCTAGTCTCTCATCAGCCGAAAACAATTGCAAATGATAAACGCCATTTCGTTGGGCTGGTTTGTTGATTTACGAAAAACTGTTACCATTATTTACCGGTCATTCCAACCGGTTTATTCTGACAAATTCTAAACGTCTTTTAAAAAATGCTAAATGTCAATAAAAATGACAAATGCTAAATGTCTTTTTAAAAAAGTCGTCTGTTCTACAACACCCCTAATTTCCTCAAAACTATAAGTCCAAACATGTTTCTCCCCTTACCGTTTTCTCGTCTGCAGCTTGGGATTCTACGTAATCTTTACTCGACATTTACCACTATAACATGACAAAATGTATTACGTTTAGTTTAATCATCAACGTTTATTTGATTGAAATCCCACACAAGTACGCATTGCGCACCTATTTTTAAGACGGGGAGAAGGTGTTACAAGCAAAATCTCTTCGATGTTTGTTAAAAAAAGGGGGAGCTTCAAAAACAGACGGGTAAAATCTGCTTGAAA